>NC_080539.1:159879235-160061735 GCF_028640845.1 Ahaetulla prasina
TTTATTTTTATTTTTATTTATTTGTCACAACAGTATATATAAGCATAAGCATGAAATAACTATACGATATATAAGCATAAGTATGTAATAACTATACAAAGCCCCAGAATGATTTCTGATGGTTTGTTGGGAACGCTCCTTCTATAGCTCGAAAAAAGCTCCAGAATCCAGAACGCTTCTGCAAATGCAGAACAAAATGCAGCGTCCATCTCCGTGACTGAAAAGGATTATTGATAGATTGCCAACACGGAAAGAGCCGAAAACAGGAGGGCTGGCATTTGATTGTAAGATGATTTTAACTCCCTGACAGAGAAGGTATTCGTATTTAAGAGTGGAGATGATGAAAGATGGCGTTTTGTGTCTTGAAAGTGAAAGCTAAGATAAGCGAAAGCTAAGGAAATGCTGATTACAATTGCTGGCGTGGAACCTTTAAGAAGAATATAACAAGATTTTTTTTTTAAAATGGAATTCTTTTTTTTTTAAATCTCTTCTTTTTTTTTATTATCTTTTTCTTACAGTGTTTAAGAAGAAAAGTTTGTTGATTTTTTTTTCTTTTGATTCCTTTTTTTTTCTTCTTCTTGGTATTATTTAGTTTAAAAATGGCCTTTAAGCAAAGAGATTTAACCACTTCTAAAATATTGGAAATTTCTTCACTTCAGGTACGGAAATTGAGAGAGGATATTAAAGAAAGTCTAAGGAATTTTTTACAGGAGCTTATGGAGGCTCATCTTTCAGAAATAGATCAAAAATTTAATGAAATGGAGAAAGAAATACTGGATTTTAAAGATTTGGTGGAAGAGCAGAGGAGGGAGATGAAAAAATTAAAGGAATCAATTACCCCATTATTGTTATCTAGCACACAGACAGAAGAAAGACTGGATGAATTTAACCAAATTAATTTAGATTTGCAAAGGAAAATAGATGAAGTTCAAATTAATCTGAATTTAGAAAATAAAATAGATGATATTCAGGTTAAGGTTGATAAGGCAGATGAAGAAAGGGTTATATTACAATATAAATTAATGGAATATGCTATAAGGGTGAGAGGATTAAAAGAGTGTAAGGAAGAAAATTTGAAAGAGATTTTTATTCAGGCCTTTGCTCAGATAGAGGGAGTGGAACCAGAAGATTTTGAAGTTAATATTGAAAAAATTTATCATGTTAATTCTTGGTGGGCAAGGCAGAAGTGTTTACCGAGAGATGTGGTTATTTATTTTACAAATAAGAAGATTAGGTATGGAATTTTGCAAGCATTTTATAAAAATAAATTTCAAATATTAGGACAAGATATAATAATGATGAAGGAAATTCCTCCTAAAATGTTAAGAAAGAGAAAAGAATTTGCCTTTTTAGTGGATGAATTTAAGAAACATCAGATATATTTTAGATGGGAGGTTCCAGCTGGTTTAACAGTGAATTATAAAGGAAGAAAGTATTTTCTCAATACAATCTGTAAAGCACGAGATTTTTACACTAATGTATTAAAGATTGGGAATTCTTTTGGAAAATGTGTAAGACAGAAGAAGGGGAGGGAGAATGTTTAACTCTATTATATATGATTATGGTTAATTTTTGTAAATGATTTATTTTGGATATAAATGTGTAATTTTAGGGGTACTATTTGATATATTTGAGGTATAAAGGAATAGGAAGATGGAATATTGTTTAACTTTGGAGGATAGATAGTAAAATTTAGGAATTTGGATTAAATATTATATTTAAGAGATGGATGTAATGTTGTTATATGGCTAATTAGAATGTAATTGTTATAATAGATATATTTTGGATAAGTTATAGGTGTAATTTTAATAATGTTATTTGATATAAGTAAGGTAAAGTGAAGATTTTAATTATTACAATTGATATATTGGATATTTGTAATACTATTTGTTGTATATAAATGTTAAAGATGTGAAAAGATGGACTATTGTTTACCTTTGAAGATTGGACAGAAAAATTAAAGAAATTAAGTTGGAAATATGAACTATTCTTGAGAGACTGCTTAAGGAAGAAAGACATTTTAGAAGAACCCTTGGTGAATATTGGAAGATGGAACGTTGTTCTGATATTGATTGATGAAGGTTGGATATTAAAAACTATGTACTTTATTCAAGAACAAACACTAACTCAATCGGAAATTTCTGAGAACTCTAGGAGTGGAATGGTCTGATATATAATGGATTGGAAGAAAAGTATCCTCTTTGTCTCTGGAAGGGGAGTGGAGGTTTTAAGGAGTGATTATGGATTATGATTTGTGCTATATTTTAATTTTTGTTGTTAGTTTTATACCCTGTATTCGGTTCTGGGAAGTCCCGGGGGGGTGGGGGGAGGAATGGGAAGGGAGGGGGATGAGGGTAGAAAATGGATTGATAGTTAATGTACAAAGATGATTGAAGATGTATAATTAATGTAAGATCGGAGCTGCCTGGCTACCACTTCAGAATGATGGGAAAGAAGGAAGTAGAAGAGAGAAGGAGGTAGGAAAGAGAAGAGGAGGAAGAGGAAAGGAAGGAAGAGGGATAGAAGAGGGAGAAGAAAGGAGTAGGGAGGAAGGAGGAGAGGATGTAGATAAGAGAGGGGGAGGATGGTTGTGGAAAGTAGAAGAAGGTAGAGAAGGAGAGTAAAAGGAAGGGGGTGGTGACCGGGCAGATCCGATTAATTGTATATGATGGTACATTAAATATGTTATTGAATATGTTATTGGATAAGAATGTTAAAATAAAACTTTTTTAAACAAAAAAAAAAGATTTGAACCACTGAACTGCCGACCTTTCAATCGACAAGCTCAGCATCTTAGCCACTGAGCCACCGCATCCTAAATAGATAATATAAATAAATAATCATGAGTGTTTATGAGATATCATGATTAGATAGTCAACCACTGTAAAATTTTAATGGCTTTGGTAACAAGGGATATTAGTCAGTATAGAAGAAACCCAAAATACTAGGAAGCCAAGAAGACCAAATTGAAATTTTGGAAAAGGCTGTATAAAAACTTGGGGAAAAAATAGTTGAGATGTGTATCTCAAGCAATTTCACCTAAAGGAATTTAGGGTTATAAGAATCCAATATTATTGAGAATATCCAAACTAATTCTGCAGATGTTTAACATGATGACCAGGATTAAATTAATAGTGTAAGCCGCCCTGAGTCTTCAGAGAAGGGCGGGATATAAATGTAAATAAATAAATAAATAATAAATAAATTAAATTACTAAGAGAAATAGTAACTAAGCTAGTTTGAGATACCACTGAGATAAACATTTGAGATACCATTTGGAATTATTTGCTGTTATAGTCTTATAAACAAAGATAGCTTCATTTATAATGAAGATACATTTAAGCAATAATTCTTTGCTGCTGGTTATCTTAAAATTCAGATTCAAAGAATTTTATTTAAACCTATGGGTATCAAAGTGCCAAAAATCTTTATTAAGCAAGGTAACCTGGATCTTACTTCTAGTAGAAACTATCAGATGTAAGTAGACAGAATTAAAAAGAAAAAGAGATTGTGGAAGCAAAAATTCTTGTGGAGGCACAAATCCTTGTTCTATATTAATATTTATCTTAATAGTTATTAGTACAATGGAAACTGAATTATTTCACTGAATAAAAGGTCTCTGAAATGAGAAATCTTTCAACATAACTATTAAGTTAAGTTGTTGAAGAAATTCTCATCATGGATAAATATAAACACTTCAAGAAATTTAAGTTAAGAACTAGGTACTTAATCAGTGCTCGGTTTAGACTAAATGAGCAAATAATTGCATAAAATGTTGGTTTTTCAGTCATGGGTACAATTACTAAATAATTCATAATTTCTGCAAAGTAAAATAGGGCAACGTGTTCACTTAATAACATTCATGTTCTGTTTATGCCTTCCAACCTAATCAAATGTTATAAAAATAATTTCAAATTGTTTTTAATGCCTTTGGTGTACTTTATTATGATTCTACAGATGGATAGATAAATTAGTATGCCTAAAGGAGCATGGGGCATTTTCCTGAACATACTTTAGATGGAATTGATTGAGTCTGGAGACTATTAGGTCTAACAAGAAAGATTTCACATATTTTTCAAACGTACATAAATAGTATTCAATTGATTATACTTTTGCGCAATTAGAGATAGAAAAATAATTATATCTTCTTTAGCAATTAAATTAGAGTGCAGCCATTTTCAAACTTATATTACTCTCCTTTTGATTAGAAGTTTATATAAATATATACATATCTTTATGAATGCAAATTAGGAATTATATTTTATGATGAAGGCCCTTCACCCTAATTTAGATATATTTAGTGAGAATTCAAAAAGCATGAATGTAAATTGTCTAAAAATATTACTATATGGTATTGGCATTCGGTTTTGGGAGGGTGGTGGGAAATGTGTCAAGATATTCCCTGTTATTTTAAGTTGCAAAATGTCCATTTCATCAACGATCCAGGAAAGCTAAGGAAAACTATTTTCCTACTTTTTGGTAGGTATTTGGCAGATAAAAAATTGTTCATATTCAGTTTCATCTCTTAGTTACAGGTCAAGATACTTGATAACAGAAGGCCAATCAAGTGTGCCCGTGTCCTTGCCTTCACAGTTCATTAAGCAGTTGTGGGACATAAGATTAATGTATCACTGGAGAAAGGAACTGTACCATCCAATCTTAAAATAATTTTTAGGATATTTATAATAAAGATCTCTTCTCTACATCCTAATGCGCTGGATAACCAATCTCCATTTTGTTGTTTGGTTGCTTCAAAGCTAGGAGATTCCTTAGAGGATATGTGCTATCTAAACCCATATCATCTGGCTTCATGTATGGGGGGGGCGTGCATAAGAGCACAAACGTGCCTACCGTTCCTGTCCTATTGTTTTTCTTTTTCTTCTTCATATATATATATATGAAGGGGGCCGGGATAGCTCAGGCTGTAAGGAGCCTGTTATTAGAACACAGTAGCCTGCAATTACTGCAGGTTCAAGCCCGGCCCAAGGTTGACTCAGCCTTCCATCCTTTATAAGGTAGGTAAAATGAGGACCCAGATTGTTGGGGGGGCAATAAGTTGACTTTGTAAAAATATACAAATAGAATGAGACTATTGCCTTATACACTGTAAGCCGCCCTGAGTCTTCGGAGAAGGGCGGGATATAAATGTAAACAAAAATATATATATATGCTTATACCTCCTAATATTTACTCATATATATGTTTATATACTATATAATCTTTTTATATGATGCTTACATATATTGTTGTGACAAAATAAATAAATAAATAAAGTTTCAGTTGTGAATGGATGGTGAATGAAACTTGGAGGTCTAAATGTGCTTCTGGATTCAGCTTTGCATGTGCAAATTCATATGACCAGTAGCTGGATTTTGAAGAAGCAGGAGAGAAGGAGGATCTTGGTGTTGGTAGCACACCTGAGAATAACTTGGATAGCCAAGAAAATAAACGAATGCATCATGGAACAATCAAGTTCTGACTCAAGGCACAAATGCCCAGGCTCGAATTAGCACATTTTGGACACATGAACATGTGAACATATGAAAAATACGAAAACTTAATTTTCTTGAGAAGTGTATAATTCTGGGAAAATTGGAAGAAAAGAGAAAAATAGGCTGACCACCTGCAGGCATCATTTACAGCAGTGATGAGTACACTGTTGGAAGACCTAAAGGATCCGACTGGGCACAAATCATCCTGAAGAAGATCTATCTTTGTGGTCAACACTAATTTAATGGCACATAACCAATTAACAATTAAAAAAAAACATCCTCCATATCAGAGAATTTTACAATAGTTAGACATTGTGAGAAAAGATTCCAGGTATTATATTTATTTAGAAATTTTATTTGCCACCCATCTCGTATCTAATGACTCTGGTTGGCTTACAGCATAAAACATGAAACAAGAAAAGACATTAAGCTCAAAAATCACTGACAATTACAAACTACTAAAACCAGATGGGAAAGGTGGAAACTGGACACACAGAGGGCGGGGAGGTGGAATTAGGTTTTAATTAATCAACCATGTCCGATATGAAGCTCCTCCATTGGGTCCCTGAGCCATCTGGCAGAGCCAAATCTTGAGGTTCTTTCAAAATGACAGGATGGTCTTCTCCTGGAGCCCACCAAGCTGAAATTCTTTGGCTAATGGGATCCAGAGCATGCCCCCTCTATCGGCATGGGTGGTGTGGGCCAGTCCCATCAGGGTGAGATGGTTCCTCAAGTAGCCCAGATCCATGCCAAGCAGGACTTTAAAGGTGATTACCAATTGCAGGAGTCAGAAGGCCAAGAGAACTCCTAAATTGCAGACTGGGTCTGCCTGGGGTAGTGCAATCCCATCCAGAACTAAAGATGTTGAAATCCTGGATTTTGGAATTCCATGCACCTAAAGCCACTCGGTCTTGCCAGGGTTCAGCCAAAACCTGTTTTCCCCCATGCAGACTCCCACAACCACCAGGCACCATGAGAGGACAACCACAGCATCACTTAGTCACCAGGGATGGAGCTATGGAGTATAATCAGTATACTGATGATGCTTCAACCCATAGAGATGGATGATCTAATCCAACAGCTTCACAGGATAGCGGCTGAAGGCTGGACCTCTCACTCCCCATTAACACCAATTGGGACCAGCCTTGGAGAAAGGAGCCAAGCCAGCACAGAACTGTGCCACTCAGTCCCAAACCTCATAACCAGCCCAAAAGGATACCATGATCAGAATTGTTGCATTACTCCCATCCCGCTCTTGCCAGAGGTCATTAAAGCTATCCTAAGATGGCGCCGACGAAGGCTGCCTCGGTGAAATGCTCTCTAATTGTTTCTTTATTTCTAATTGTTCTCTGTGACTCACTACGGATTTCCTACTCACGAGACCATCTGCTAAAAATTAAGGAACATTTCTTTAAGGAGCAGCTTTCTTTAATCTCACCCCCGCCTGTCTTTACAAACACGGAGGAGATTCTAACACAGGAGGAGGCAATTCCCACGGAGCCATGGATTACTAAAAAAACCAAACGACGGAAACGAAGGAAACGAGGTAAACGATCTGGGATCTTAATCAAGCTAAGAACTCGCACTAAAACTCCTCTGCCTTCAATTTTCCTAACAAATATACGCTCACTTGCAAATAAGATGGATGAAATACTCCTCTTAAACAAATACTATTCTGATTTTCGCAATTCAGCAGTCCTATGCTTCTCTGAAACCTGGTTAAATGAATCCATTGAAAATAGCAGCCTGAACATTCCAGGATTTCAAATTGAACGATCAGACAGGGTTCCAGAAACATCTGGTAAAAAGAAAGGAGGAGGCTTATGCCTATATATTAATTCAACCTGGTGTCAAGATTTTAACATAATTTACAAATTCTGTGACAACAATTTAGAGACTCTAATTATCAATTGCAAACCTTACTATTCGCCTCGTGAATTTTCCTCATTTCTTCTAATTGCTGTTTATGTCCCACCACAAGCCTGTGTAAACGAGGCATTACGAACTCTAGCTGACCAAATCATGGAGGCTGAAGCCAAACACCCTGATTCACTGGCCATTGTTTTGGGAGATCTAAACAAGGCAAACTTAAGGAAAGAACTACCAAAATACTTTCAGCATGTCAATTGTCCCACCAGAGGCAAGAATACTCTAGACCACTGCTACACAACACTAAAAGATGCCTATCGGTCTTTACCACGTGCAGCTGTAGGACACTCTGATCATTGCATGATTCACCTTGTACCTGCTTACAGGCAAAGACTTAAAGCCATAAAACCAATAATTAAATCAGTGAAAACCTGGACGGAGGAATCAGAATTAAAGCTACAGGCATGTTTTGACTGCACTGATTGGAATATTTTTAAAGATACCTCTGCAGACCTGGATGAACTCACAGATACTGTAACATCATATGTCAGCTTCTGTGAAGACCTATGTGTACCTACAAGGAACTTGCGAATACACAGTAATAACAAACCTTGGTTTACACCTAAACTTAAGCAGCTACGACATTCCAAAGAGGAAGCCTACAGAAAAGGTGATAAAATGCTGTACAATCAGGCCAGAAATGCACTAACAAGGGAGATAAGAGCAGCAAAAAGAAGCTACTCTGAAAAGCTAAAGAATCAATTTTCAGCAAATGAACCAGCAAACATGTGGAAAACTCTTAAAAATATCACCGGCTATGGCAAACCTCCTTCCCAGGCTGAAGGTAATCAACAACTGGCAGATGACCTGAATGAGTTTTACTGCAGGTTTGAAAGGAAACTACAGCCACCTATCTCCACAACCCCCATCTCAGACACAGCAACAACAGCCAAGCCTCCTACAACTGACCCCATTTCATTGGGTTCACAACCCCTAGTGATCACAGACAAAAGCCAGGAAAAGCGCCAGGCCCAGACAAGATAACTCCTTCTTGCTTAAAAGTCTGTGCTGACCAATTGGCCCCCATCTTCACCCATATTTTCAATAAATCACTAGAGATGTGCTATGTTCCTTCTTGCTTCAAACGCTCTACCATCATCCCAGTGCCGAAGAAGCCCACCATCAAGGAACTGAATGACTACAGACCAGTTGCTCTAACATCTGTAGTCATGAAAACCTTTGAAAGGCTAGTGCTTTCCTACCTGAAAACCATCACGGATCCGCTTTTAGACCCCTTGCAATTTGCATACCGAGCAAATAGATCAACAGATGATGCTGTTAATATGGCTCTGCACTACATCCTACAACATCTTGAGTCTCCAAAGACCTATGCAAGGGTCCTCTTTGTAGACTTTAGTTCAGCATTCAATACCATCATTCCAGACATTCTTCTAACTAAGCTAAACCAGCTACAGGTACCGGAACAGACTTGTAAGTGGATCACAAGCTTCCTAACAAACAGGAAGCAGCAGGTGAAGCTAAGCAAGATCACATCAAATACCTGTACAATTAGCACAGGGCCCCCCCAAGGCTGTGTGCTCTCCCCACTTCTCTTCTCTCTGTATACCAATGACTGCATCTCCAATGATCCATTTGTTAAGCTACTGAAGTTCGCAGATGACACAACAGTGATTGGTCTCATTCGAGACAATGACGAATCCGCATATAGACGAGAGGTCGAACGACTAGCCTTGTGGTGCAACCAAAACAATCTGGAACTGAACACACTCAAAACCGTAGAAATGGTGGTAGATTTTAGGAAAAACCCTTCCATACTTCCACCTCTCACAATACTTGACAACACAGTATCAACAGTAGAAACCTTCAAATTTCTGGGTTCTATCATATCGCAAGATCTCAAATGGACAGCTAACATCAAAACATCATTAAAAAAGGACAACAAAGAATGTTCTTTCTGCGCCAACTCAGTAAGCTCAAACTGCCCAAGGAGCTGCTGATCCAGTTCTACAGAGGAATTATTGAGTCTGTCATTTGCACCTCTATAACTGTCTGGTTCGGTTCTGCAACCCAACAAGAAAAACACAGACTTCAGAGGATAATTAGAACTGCAGAAAAATAATTGCTACCAACTTGCCTTCCATTGAGGACCTGTATACTGCACGAATCAAGAAGAGGGCCGTGAAAATATTTGCAGATCCCTCGCATCCTGGACATAAACTGTTTCAACTCCTACCCTCAAAACGACGCTATAGAGCACTGCACACCAGAACAACTAGACACAAGAACAGTTTTTTCCCGAAGGCCATCACTCTGCTAAACAAATAATTCCCTCAACACTGTCAGACTATTTACTGAATCTGCACTACTATTAATCGTTTCATAGTTCCCATCACCAATCTCTTTCCACTTATGACTGTATGACTATAACTTGTTGCTGGCAATCCTTATGATTTATATTGATATATTGATCATCAATTGTGTTGTAAATGTTGTACCTTGATGAACGTATCTTTTCTTTTATGTACACTGAGAGCATATGCACCAAGACAAATTCCTTGTGTGTCCAATCACACTTGGCCAATAAAATTCTATTCTATTCTATTCTAATAAATGTGACCAATGCTGTTTCTGTCCCATAACCGGGCCTGAATCCTGACTGAAAGGGTCCAAATAATCTGTTAAATCCAGGACCCTATGAAGCTGCCATAAAACCTTTTCCAAAATCTTCCCTAAAAAGGAAAGTTTGGAAACTGGATGGAAATTGTCAAAGCAGATGGGATCAAGCTATGTTGTTTTCAGGAGGCGGTGAACCAGAGCCTCTTTAAAAGGTGCTGGAAATGTCTTCTCTTGAAGTGATATATTAATCATTGCTTAAACCTACCTGCTAGTCACTGTCCTGGAGGCTTTCACCATCCAGGAGAGACAAGGGTCTAACTGTCCACTCCCAGAAGAGATCTAGGAGTAATATGCTATCTAGCAAAGTAAATCCAGAAAATTAAGGGTTTGGCTCCATTTAGTCAATATATTCTCATTTTTCAAACTGCACTGAATCCAAAATCTAAAGTGATTACTATTCTTCTACACTATTCTGTGATAGAATTCAACTTATTATTTCGTGGATCTTTTCCAATAGTTAAGATAATACAAAGGAGATATGGATGAAAACTAACACTACAACAAAGGGCTATTAATCATTGCTTTCCATGAGTCAAATTCATTACAAAAGCTGGTGCTGATAACATGACAGAAATTAAAATACAAAAACCTGTTAGAAGTATGTCAATAAATCCTGTTTCTCTGGAACTTGTGCAGTTCTAAAACAAATAGTTTTAGGAAAAGGGAAAAAAACAATGGCATCATTTATAGAAAACAACTTCTCTGCTTTTAGCACACAATGTATTAAAAACAGAACAGTGAAAAAAATAGGACTTCAGTTTAATTGAGAACGGATTGCATTGTTGTCTCAGCCTTAGTTTCTAAAATACAGAATCTGAGAAGAAAGAGATTTTTCACTTCCAGAGAAACTCCAATAGCAACAGATGAGAATTTACACATAAATGTTTGTTGCTGGTTCCCAAGAAACCCAACTTAATAAGAAATAATATTAAGGTGAAACCTACTTGTTCAATGTCCATTTTAAAAGTGGTTTGTCTTTATTCCACCAGACACAACAAACGATGATGACTAGCACGCAGTGGTGGGATTCAGCCGGTTTGCACCACTTCGGGAGAACCGGCTGTTAACTTTCTGAGCAGTTTGATGAACTGGTTGTTGGAAGAAATAACTAGAGCAGAGAACCGGTTGTTAAATTATTTGAATCCCACCACTGCTAGCATGCAAGCTTTCGCTGTGAAAGAGCCATACTTCAATTTGAAATGACGGTCTGTTCCCAAGGATAATATAGGACAAGATTTAGTAAACTTCATAATCAGGAAAAATTGACGGAATCTGAGAAAAGCTTTGACATGTGCATTATCGTCCTTTTCCTAGAATTAGATAATATCTATTGAGTAAAAATTCAGCTATTGCACAGGAAGAATAAAGCGAGACAAAAGTTCAAATGCATCCTGAATCAAGAGCTCTTCAGAACCACATACAGAATGAAAACACAAAACATCCATCAAAAAGCACAGGTCAGTTCTTGCTATTTCCAAATGTAATATTTACAGCTCGAGGCAGGACATTCTCACTCACAAGTGGTCAAACACGTCCATATAATGTTCTTCAGAATCAATTGAACACGTCATGCCTTGAAATTAATTAACCAGTACTGTTCCTTTGATGAGAGGAATGCTATCTCAGAACCTGGCCCTGCATGTTTCCTTTGTTTTTGCTGTGTAATGTAAAATATATTGTTATATATAACAATCCTCAGAAATGTCCAGCAGTTTTCATACTGGATGTTCTGATGGAAGCTATGATGAGAAGAGGAACAACAGAAAATAGATTGTCCACAATATCCAGTGTCCTCTGGTGTCGTTATCAGATAAACTTGGTAGAAAAGACAACAGAACAGCTAACTGAAGGCCGAGTCAGGGATTAAAATAACAGATCACAATAAACAACACAAAACCATTCCCCACAGATTCAATGGTGATGGTTTTCCTCAGAAACTGGTTGCATACGGTGGGGGGAAAAAACATGAATAGAAGTGAATCACTTCTTGTGAGATAGGCAGCCATATAAATTTGATAAATAAATAAACAAACAAAATAATAAATAAATTGCAGAGATTTTAAAAGCATCTTTACATATAAATGAAAGAATTCCTTCAAATCCCACTTTTTTTGTCCCACAGGCACTGCATACTGAATAAAAAAATGAGCAATTTTTTGGAATATTATGGAAATTGGAGTGCTGGCTAAGAGGGACAATGGGTGAAAATTCTCTCCAATGCTCATTCCACAGTTAATCCAAAATATGTGGATTTAAGATTTGTTCACATTTGGAATGGTCTAGAACCATGATGGCAAACCTATAGCACGCATGCCCAAAGTGGCACATGGAGCCATGTCGCCAGGCATGCGTGGCATCACCCGTTCCTCTTCCGGGTTTCTGGTGCACATGCGTGAGCGACAATTATCTGGCCTTTGTGTGTGCAGCAGTGCTGGAAACTGGAAGAGCTAGTCTTCCATTTTCTGGTGTGAGTCTGCACACCATCCAGCTGATCATCACATGTGCATGCATACCAGTAACCGGAAGACTAGCTGGCCGGTGCACATGCTTGCACCAGAAACTAGAAGTTAATTTTCCACCGTGCGCATGCCTCCTGGGCACCTCTTTTTTGGGTTGCAGCCCAGACGAGCGTGTTCCCCTAGCAGAGAAAAATGAGTCATTGAAAAGTTTAAAACAAACTGAAAGGAATTACAGGAGGGGAATTAAAACATTTTCCATTTGCTGAAAATTCTGCATTCTCATGCCCACAGCCCCATGCAGACTGATAAATAAGCAACTGCCTCCTGCCCCACCCACCTGTTCTGTCCCCCCCACCTCAGTCCGGGAGGCACGTGAACTGACTCAATTAGCTGGCAATTTAGTCCACGGCAGCTATCAGCTCTGGCAGCAAACCAACGAGCGTCTGCCAAGGTTTTCTTTTATCTTTCTTGATGCCGGCGTGTCAGAAGCTTGTTACCGGAGCAACCAGGAAGTCAGGAACAAACAGGAATCCAAGCCAAATGCTCAGTCAAATAGTTCAGCTCAAGTTTTCTCCAGTCAGTTTGATTTGTCCGTCACGAAGTAGTAGAGCAGCCCCTCCTGCTTTTATACCTTGTGGGGTGTGGCTCCATGACTCAGCACTTTCTAGGCCTGCGCCACCCCTTCTTCTGTTGTTCCCGCCTCTCTTGTCTATGAAACCTGGGATTTAACCAGGACTGATTGTCCACAGCTGGGTCTGGAAGCATTGCCTGGGCGGGAGGAGATACAGGAGACAGAGGCCTTGTCATCTCCTCCACCTGGCCTGCCTCTGGCTCCTGGAGCTGAGCCAGAGAGGCCAGCCCTGTGGAGGGGAGCCTGATGGCCCTTCCCCCTCACTCTCTGAGTCACTCTCTGGCAGGGGGGCAAGCCCGGGGGGGCTGGAGCCACAACACCACCAGAGACCCCTGGATTCCCTTCCCAACCCTGCCTGTCTCCTACAGGCACCACCCATATGAGTTGGCCATGCCCACTCAGTCACATGACCATCCCCAGCCACACCGGAAGAACCGGTTTTTAAATTATCTGAATCCCCCCACTGGTCATAAAACCTTATTATTCAGGTTAAATTGCCGTGTTGGCACTTTCCAATAAATAGGTGGGTTTTGGGTTGCAGTTTGGTCCCTAAAAGGTTGACCACCACTGGTCTAGAATTATCATTGCCATAAAGAAAATGATTAAAAAAAAAAGGCATTTGTGATGGCAGTATTATATGTAGAATACATTCTTCAATGCTTTTTATCCAAAAGTGATGCCCAATGGCTAAAACGTAAGTCCATTTTTTTTTTATTATCATTGCCGATTGGGTAGCACTAGCTAAGAAAGACATTACCAAATTATATTGAAGTACAATTGAAATTAAGTACCAGCATTCTGTTTGGTGAAGTGTTTTTTTTTTTGTTTACATTTATACCCCGCCCTTCTCCGAAGACTCAGGGCGGCTTACAGTGTATAAGGCAATAGTCTCATTCTATTTGTATATTTTTACAAAGTCAACTTATTGCCCCCCCAACAATCTGGGTCCTCATTTTACCTACCTTATAAAGGATGGAAGGCTGAGTCAACCTTGGGCCGGGCTTGAACCTGCAGTAATTGCAGGCTTTGTGTTCTTAATAACAGGCTTTACCAGCCTGCGCTATTCACCGTTTAAGGTTAGAAACTAAGTTCTGCTTCTGCCATAGGCACAAAGTCAGTTGGGTGACCTTGAGACAGTCACTCTACTTCAGCCCTGGGAAGCAGGCAATGGCAAATCACTGCTAAAAAAAACTCTGCTAAGAAAACTTCAGAGACTTGCCCAGGCAGTCACTAGGAGTCAACATTTGTTCAACAATGCTAAAATAAATTAAAATAAAATAAAATCCCACATGGGATACTAGGTACAGAATTTATTTTCAATGCTGCTTGAGATAATGCTAAAAACAGTTAACTCAGCCTTTTATGAACCTGTATACAGCGGAATTGCCCTAAACTTGTTCTTGTTTAAACTCTTTCTTGTGTTGTCGGTGAAGGTGACAATCAAGGAAACATTTTAAAGTATTTGACATTAAATAGGAATCTAGAGTGTTTTTAAAGGTGTGTGGACATTCTGAAAAAACAAATTTGTATTTTTTAATTTGCTTCATGTAAATTGTTTTAGAATTATATGTATTCTTGATAATAAACATTTTTAAATGACAGCCAAAAATTACTATTTTTTTTCAAACTACTTTCCTCTTGACTCACCTAAATGTATTGTTAGTTCCTTCTTTCCAGTTAGATTAACACTTCTTGTCCAAATTTTTAAAACCACCCATCTCCCTGAGGATGGAGAGAAAGGGGCTTATCAGGAGAGGGTTCTTGACAACTTCAAGGATTACTTACAAAATCCTCCACATCCATACTTCTAAAAATATACATTCCATCAGCAATTTGTTTCTAGATGTATACTGTAAATTTTAAACCTAGAAATTACTGGCCACAATCTCATAAAAACCTTCCCCCATCCCTGTGAACAGACACCCATTTATTCTACATGATATTTTATGTTTAGGAGAATATATAACTAGTGTAGAATACAATCTTTCAGAGACACTGGCTGATTTTGCTGGCAATGTCATATTTAGTTCAAATCACTCTAAAATGTTCTGGGCAGATGCTAGGAAGACCATGAAGAAACAAGATACTTAATACTTTTTAAAAAATCATTTCTTTTTTAGATGCATCCATTCTCCAATGGAACACAAGAAAACCTGTTGGGTGAGTCATTGAAACCAAGGACCATTCTGGACAAATCCCTGGAAAATATACTGTTGGGAACAAATTTGAAGAGAAATATCTGAAATGAATTAATCTCCTAGTTCTTTTCCACATATAATTTCCCCAAAGCCCAACTCCAGTATTCAATGTTGTACAAAATTGACTTTCCCATGAGTATATTTGTTTAAACTGTAAATGAGTAGGGAACAGAGCAAGTTATAACGGAATCAAACACGTTTTTTTCTAAATAGCTCCAATCAAATATGATCCAATCTCAGAAGCCAAAGGGAAACTAATCCGAAACTAATGATAAAGTAACTTCAGGTTAGAGCCAGATGCTGGATCTCTAAACCTATTTAGAATTAAATAATTAAGGCAGAGAAATGTATTTATTTGTTTAGGCTTGTATACCACGCAATACCCAACAGCTTTGAGTGGCTTACATCAAGCAAAGCAGAATTAAAAGGGTAATACAGGTAATCCTCGACTTACAACCGTTCACTTAGTGACCATTCAAGGTTACAATGCCACTGACAAAAGCAACTTATGACTGTTTTTCACAGTTACAACCAGAGGTGAAATCTACTTACCTTCCCTACTGGTTCAGAGTGCACGCACCGTTGTTCCATCAGATTTTTTACCCTCTGCGCATGTGCAAAGCTTTCTGCACATGCGCAGAGTGTTAAAAATGACTTCCGGGCAGGTGGGCAGAGCCTTGCGCTGCCACTGCTACCGGTTCACCAAACCACAAGCCACCACCGCTACCAATTTGTGCAAGCTGGACAAAACTGGCAGGATTTCACCACTGCTTACAACCTTTGCAGCATTCCCATAATCTTGTGATCAAAATTCAGACGCTAGGCGATTGATTCATATTTTGACCGTTGCTGTGTCTCAAGATCGTGTGATCCACTTTTGTGACCTTCTGATAAGCAAAATCAGTGGGGAAACCAAATTCATTTAACATCTGGGTTACTAACTTCTCCACTGCAGTGATTCACTTAACAACTGTGACAAGAAAGGTTGTAAAATGGGGCAAAACTCACTTAACAAATGTCTCACTTAACAACAGAAATTTTGGACTCCACTGTGGTCATTAAATCGAGGACTATCTGTACAAAATAATCTGAGAACAAAGCATCTCCTAAGTAGAAGGATTGATCTGGGTATCATGAAACAAGCACTTCCACAGAACGGAACTATCACCAAGAAGGCTTGACTGCAGATACTTGCAATCTCTTCTACCACTCTTACTCAGTGGACATACTCTAGTCTAGAGCATAACCTAGAGCAATGCCTCAAAAGGACCGAGGATTATACAGCAGGTGGATCCAACTCCTTTTCAGGATCTTTTCAAATCCTAATTTTGAATTCTCCTAGTATATTTTTCCTTTGAAAAAAAATGAACTGGCCCTATGAATATATTTGCAAAAAAATAACCCTATTCCTGAGAACTCACTAAAAATATTGCCATTAACACTACAACATGAAGCTAAAAGTCATATAAGAATCCATTCATGGAATGAAAAGATATAACACAATCAAAACTTTTATGTAGCACCCTCTTAGAAATACTGATGATGGGAACAAAATAAGCTCCCATAACATACCAACCTAGACCACTGTTTTATACAGCTTATTATTGTCTGCAGTGACTTGCAGCAACTCTGCAATGAAAATTTTTTTAGACTACCTAAAAATATTGGAAATTGAATCAAGGATCTTCTGTATCCAAGGCAGGTAGGGCGCCGTTAGTAGGTTTTTTCCCAAAGTATAATGCCAAGGGTTTGTCTGGAACTACTGCTTCAATTTTTGAAGTGCCAGTCAGAAAGGCAGACAGAAAAACATTGGATATGAGAGAAATGAGAATATTTGCGCTTTGCAGAAAATGCTAAACTTGCCTACACTCCATAATGCAAAGTTAGACAACTGTATCTCTTTCATCCAGTTTTGAGACGGCCTGATAGCGTCACAATTCTGCACAGTTTACATATAAATAAGAAGAATAAACATGAGTAAAAATCATCTGGGCTGAATGGAAGAAAAGTTTACCCAGCCATAAGCCAACACAACTAAACATAATTAAAGGGGCACCACAACCACCGTATCTCAAACCCTGGGAGAACAACCATGTTTTCAAACTGCTTCCTTAGCGTCATAAGGGCAGGAACTCCATGAATCTCTGGAGAGATATTATTCCAGAAGGCAGGCACTTCAACACAGATAGCATACTACCTCAGCCCTCCAAGTTCACACTTTTTGATCTGGAACACACCTGCCTGGCTTGATTTAGCAGGCAGAGAGGAAAAATTGGAGATAAGCAACCCTTCAGAGGCAGTTCTTTGAAACTATACCCAGTTTGAACTATACCCAGAAGCTAACTTGCAATCAATGCAACTCACAAAGCAGTGGGGTCATATGACTA
This sequence comes from Ahaetulla prasina, assembly GCF_028640845.1. Lineage (NCBI taxonomy): Eukaryota > Metazoa > Chordata > Lepidosauria > Squamata > Colubridae > Ahaetulla > Ahaetulla prasina. The sequence goes on from NC_080539.1 coordinate 159,896,969, forward strand.
TAATACATTGCTCCCAACTCTGTCTGCACCTCTGCTTTCTGAATCACTTGTAGCTTCTGGATAGTTTTCAAGGGCAGCTTTACACAGAATGCATTTCAGTAATACCATTGTGAGGTGACCAGGGCATGAGTAACTGTCTGAAGGGTCTCCTGGTCCAGGAAAAGACACATGTTACATTAGTTACAAAGACCTTCTTGATCACAACTACGACCAAACAAGGGCCTATGGTCCATTTTCAAACCTTAGGTTAGCATGATCATAAAGAGAGGAAACTGATTAAATGGAATTGAGCTATTTGACAAGTTGAATAAGATGAATTCCTAACTATCACACTGAACAAAAGATGTCCTATGATTTCTTAATTTCATATCCAAGGGGAAAGAGTTGGTTCCTGCATCCTGCCCAAGCTTCTCATGCTATTCCATCCTCAGGCTGGCAGAAGAAATAAGAAGAAATGGTTTATTTACTATTCAGTCTTCTGATCTTACAAATCAGCTCCTTGGACCAAACTCTCCCAGCAGAATGGTCCTGAAAAACAGTAGTCAGGACCCAGAACAGAAGGGGCATACCCATCATGGCCTAAAAAAGCTAAAAGTCAATGGACCAATTGCAGATCCTGATGGTTATGAAGAACCACTGGGAAAGATTATTGTAGATTATTTAAATGGTAATATTTGTGTTGGCAGAAGAAGGAACACACTACTTCTATAGCAGGGGTAGTTAATATTTTTATACCTACTTTTGTATCTCTGTTAGTAGTAAAATTTTCTAATGGCCCACCGGTTCCACAGTAATGCGCCATGTATTGTTGTCTGTGCATGCCTCTTGCACACCATGGATTGGGTTTGGGGGGGGGCACCGGCTACCAGCTCTGCTTGTGTTACAGCTGGGTGGTGTGAGGGGAGATGCGCAAGCTATACTGGGATGAGGCTCTTTTGTTTGCAGTCACACTATAGCACCATTTAGTTTCACTTATGTAACATGAACTAAACTTATGTGCGGGCGATACAAATAGTATATTTTCAGAAACTTAAATTGTCACGGGGAATTTTATGAAAACCTAATGAAAATGGTTTTAAATAATGCTATGAAATTTTTTTCAAAAGTCAATTAAATTAAAAAATGGGAAAGTGCTTCAGTATCGGACAAAACCCCTACCGCCCACCATGAAATCTGGAACGCCCACTAGTGGGCGGTAGGGACCAGGTTGACTACCACTGTTCTATAGTGAAACAGCTAAATGCATGTTGTCATTGCCTTGAGCTGGAAATGAGACAAAAGCAAACCAGTAAAAATGCATCCTTCTCAAAGAGTGTCTGAGATCTCTTTTCTCTGCCATTAGTAGCACAAAAGGGTGAGTCTCAAGTTTAACTGAATAGTATTTAGAGTTCTGAATTGGATAATCTTTTCCACTGCTCTTTGTTACCAAGTAACAGAATGGGAGATAGGCAAGGAAAAGTGTTGACAGGTCATTACCAAATGACCTTTCCTCATTTTCCATTTAGCCATATGTTTTGACAACATGTTTCCCCATGGTGAAACTGCTTTCATCTCGTTCCCAGTCCATGAGTGAAATAGCCCTTGAGTCTTCCTTAGCTACAGCAATCCTAAAAAAGATTGTTTTCTCTCTTATTTTGATCTCCCTTGTAAACTTTGTCACCCATTTCTCAAACCTAAGTCAGATGACTGCAAAGACTTGAAAGAGAAGCAATAGCGGCAGGCTAGGAATTGGCAACAGAAACAGCAAATTTCACACAATATAGCTTTTCACCAACCCTCTGAGAAAGCTGATGGCTTCTGTCACTTGATCATTTATGTCATTTCGGATCGGACTGGGAAATACTTCACGAAACTGAATCCCTCGACAAATTATGTAGTAACATTGCTTGGATCGCCAAAAGGAGACTGCCCTGTTTCCTCTTTCTGTTTCAGTGGAAGATATGAAACGAGCAGCCTTCAGGGATTGGCAGACAAAATGAAACTTCAGTGCCACTTGCTTCTCAAATTTACTTGGCACATTTAGGCACCTGGCAGCCCTCATTAGAGCCAATACAAACACTCATTTAAAATCTAAATGAAATAGCAAACAGCCATCGTTTACAGAAATGTTAATTTTGCCCAAGATTTCTTTGTACAGACGATCTAAAAACAAGTTATGTTTCAACTTAGGTGCGTCCCAAGGACATTTCAGTTCCAGATTCTAGCAAATTCTAGGCCCCAGACAAGTGGAGTCTGGTGGAACTGTTGATGGAAACGATGTTCTGTCTTAATTAAGGGCAACATCTATGTGTTATAGTTGGACAGCCACACAACCTGCCTTGGGAACAACAGGTTGCTACTCATCCGATGGAGCAGAGGTAAATGTACTGAAAAGTCAAAGGAACAGTATGTAAAAACTCTTAGAAAAATATACTCAGAGGTATCAGCTTGTTCTATTTCCATTCCACATATATTTCAGTTTTTCCTAAGCAACACAGAATTAAGAAGTTCTCAAGTCCTTAAAGCAACTGCCATGCTCATTTGATCCAATAGCTGTTGCCCAGATCTTGAGATAAAATTGACTCTTAGGTCAGATTTGGCAGCACATCCAAACCATTTCATTGTCTACAAGCAAGGCAAGACAAATGCAGAAAATAAACATATTTTTCAGCCCTGGTCGCAACCCAGAATTCACAAATTCAACTATGAAGAAGTATAAGCATATTTCTAGGATGATTCAATCAGCAGCATTCCTGTGGCCATTCTTTTAAGTAATTCCAAAGTCCCAGAATGACTATTTATCCATTGTTTGGAAGTATTACATTTCAACATGCAAAAGGATAATGAAATATAGTGATCATAAAACCAGAATACAGGATGCAGAATCAGTTCCATGTTCTGCTGCACATGGTAGCATTTTTTTGTTAGACATGTGACTTCCACTAATATTTGAGATCCCAGGAAGGGGATCCTCCTCTACTTTTTCCCATGTCTTCTCCCAAAAGTGATATTACTGCTGTTTGGTCAAATGATCTCTTTTGCTACTTAGGCTTTAGCACCAATGATTGAATTTAATCCCACCATTAACCATTAATGTTTAGCTAATATTCATTGCATTCATTATGAATTCGTAGGACACTTTTAGACTCACCTCTCTTCTGTACCACCTTCATTGATGGAAATATTTCACCAACTGTTTTCATGGAGTTGTTGGAAGACAATAGGCTTCAAATAATTTAGTGTTCAAGATACTACATAAAGAAAGATTATAATTAACTTATTTTTTGTACTATAAGATGCACATGACCATAAGAGTGAGCTAGATTTAGAGGAGGGAAAGAAGAAAAAAAAATCAGATAGGTGTTGTCGTGTCCCACCCCCACTCCAACGAACGAGTCAAGGAAGTCTGTAACAAACTTGGCAACGAAGCCTTTGCAGCTTGCCAAGTTCCTTCGAGGTTTATCAGGGCAGGCAGGAGTCCAAGTTGTAACTTCAGCGATAGAGTCCGATATCAGCAAACTAGATAAGACTTTGCTTGACTCAAGGTTGGAATGCCAAAAGCAAGTCCTTCATATAGGCTGTGGGGTGTGGCTCCATGACTCAGCATTTATCCAGGCCTGCCCCACCCTTCCTTCTGCTGGCATCGCCTCTCAGATCTCCAGAAGCGAGGGTCCTCCCACCCTGCATTGTCTTCAGCTGGATCTGCTGTCAGCGTCTGGGAAAGGGAGGGGTCAGAGGGAGTAGGCCCGAGTAATTCCAGCACCTGGCTGGCTTCCTGCTCTGAAGGCTGAGCCAAAGGAACACACGCTGTATGAGTGAGGTTTCTTGGGCTACTCCTTTCACTCCTGGAATCCTCTCCGGGCATGGGCCCAGGGCCGGGGGGCTAGAGGCATGACAGGCTGTTCATCTTCATTATCAGACTCGGAGTCTGATAAAAAGCCCGGTTGGAGATGGGAGGAGCCCAGCTGTGGAGAGGAGGGAGGACAAGTCACAACAGGTGTCCTCTCAAGTGCCAGCTCTGCCTATTGACTCTTGCACTGAGGAAAAGAGACAGAAGAGGCGGGCAATGACAAAGACAGAAGAGGCGGGGTTCAGCACGGTAAAAGAATCCTGATGCCACAGCCTGGCTGCTATTCATCAAAGGACCGGCACCGACACACAGACATTTCCACCCATTTTGTGGGTGGGGAACTGTGTCTTATGGAGCAAATAATATGGTATATTGTTGCATTCATAATAACATTGTATGATTGTAAAGTCCCAAATTTTAGCCTTCCAGAGGACTGTGAAGATCTGGCTCTTCTCCCAATCATTGGACTAAGATGGGTCTTGAGCTGCAAGGATGTTTGGTTTGCTGCCTGATGGGATACTTTGTAAGTCAAATATATACATACATACATACATACATTTATATTCTATATTTCATTATTTTGTATCCTGTTTATAACTAAAAATAAGGCACTTCTGTGAGCCTCACTAATGTAAATTATGCCCTTTAGCCGTTCATTTTCAGTTATTCTTTTTAAGCATCTCACAGATATGCACTGATAGAATCTGTAACAGTCCTGGAGACTTTACTATTCTTGATTTAGAAATAAAAGTCACACATATTTTGCCATTGATCTTGATGACTGGAACTAATAATTGTTGAAGTCTAAAACAACTGAAAAGCAAAGTGTTGCATAATACTGGCTATTATTTTGGCTATTAAATTGAGTTTAAACAAAGAAGGATGCAATTGAACTCATTCTAAGCTTTCCACAAATATAATTTGCATATTACTTTTCTAATTGGATTGCCTTTTAATAATAATAATAATAATAATAATAATAATAATAATAATAATAATAATAATAATAATAATAATAATAATAATAATAATAATAATAATAATGTTTTAATTTGTATACCGCCCTTCTCCCGAAGGACTCAGGGCAGTGAACAGGCAGATAAAATACAGACATACACAATAGTTAAAACAACCCTTAAAAAACTGATTTAAATTTGCCCAAATATTAAAATAACATACACCCCCATAAAATTACAAAAATTTAAAAACCCATCAAATTCAATTAAAATTTAAAGGTAAAAATCAAGCTAGTCCAGCCATACGAAATAAATAGGTTTTAAGTTCGCGGCGAAAGGTCCTAAGGTCAGGTAGTTGTCGAAGCCCGAGGGGAAGTTCGTTCCACAAGGTTGGAGCCCCCACAGAGAAGGCCCTCCCCCTGGGGGCCGCCAGTCGACACAGTTTGGCTGACGGCACCCTGAGGAGTCCCGATGGGAGATAGAGGCCGGCAGTAGATGGTCCCGTAAATAGCCCGGTCCTAAGCCATGGAGCGCTTTAAAGGTGGTAACCAATACCTTGAAGCGCACCCGGAAAACAACAGGTAGCCAGTGCAGTCTGCGCAGGATAGGTGTTACGTGGGAGCTCCGAACTGCTCCCTCAATAACCCGCGCAGCCGCGTTCTGGACTAGCTGAAGTCTAGAAGTTTAGAAAGTTTAGAAAAGGAAGCACTTGTTACCACTTCTGTAGCAATTACTTTTGTAATTACAAGTAGTTATCCACTTATGTAACCAAACCATTCCAGCACTGCTTGCATACTCCAATTTTTAGGTTGCAATACAATTAATAAAATAAATATTTGTATGCACATAGCATAAATGTTTATATTACATGTGTGTTTCTAGGCATATGAAAATGCACAGCCTTGAGTTTAGGTAATTTAAGTCTAATGCAATTCGTTTGGGATTTTCTGTATTTATTGGAAATGCCTATGTTATAACCAGCCTATTAATTCTATGTATTGAATTATCATAAACAAACTAATTCATGCATTAACTACCAAGAGGCATCAGGAGCAGTTTTTATACTGCCAGAACAACAATAGTTCAATATCAATGGATGGGTAAATACTGGCATGAGCTTTAATAATTGTCAGCTGGTCTAGAAGAAAATCCCAATTTACTTAGAACAGTAAAATCAATGCATCCTAACACCTTCAAATATATTAGTCAAAGTTCTGGAAACTTCAATTCTAAACTTGTTTGGAGAGCACCAGGTTGAAGAAAGCTATTTTTTAAAAAAATCATGGTTTCTAAGCTAGTCCATCAGTCTAAACAGTGAAGATTGACCCAGAGAAAGAAATAGATGATTTAATAAATTAGGGCAGAAATACTCTCCCCTGAGATAGAGTGAAGTAACTGCAAAAGTGAAGTCAGTTTACTGCTGAACTTACTTGCTGGAACTGCGGTTTAAAATATGAGCAGATTTAGAATTCAGCTGTTGGACTTATTGGACCTTTCTGATATGACCACTTCTGCTGTAAGGTGTTTAAAAAGAGCACCTGTAAAACCTTGCATGGACAAAGAATTTGTTGAATTTAGAGAAATTACACAGTCTTCTCACATTTCTTTGCATATTCATTGTCCCCTGATTGTTGAACTATTATAGAAAATCAGCAACAGGTGGCATTAAGGGCCCCAAGTCTAAATACATCTTCAGATGTAAAAACTCTGAATGACTCTTCTGCACTTCACTCTATCTGCAAAGTTTGTTGTGAGGAAACATTTTTTGAGGAAACATTTTTATACCCTACTTTTCTCATTTACTTTTTGAGAAAAGTAAGATATAGAAATAAACAAACCAGATATACACATTACAGCACAATAGCATTCACAGAAATATGTGGGCCTGAAACTGAAGAACTAATAACCAAAATCTGAAAGAAAGCAAAAAAATAAATAAATCCTGGGTTCCCGATTTAAGTGTGGTGGAGCAATACAAAGTTGTTTAAGGGTGCAGGTTTTGCTAACATTGCCTCTTTTTTGTACTTAGAATTTTAAGGATTCTTCATTCTTCAAACTCATTTCACAACCAAAGTATTTTGTGTTTTAAAAGGGAGCAAATGGGTGTTAAGGAGCTTTTACCGTATCAAAATAATTTTTAGTGATTGTGGTAATCTCTAATATATATTTTACTCCCTGCTTTATTTGACAAATATGTTGTTCATTTTTTTCCTTGCTATAGTGAAGATTCCTTTGCATTTCATAATCAGAAATGTTCTCTTGACCTTTTGTTTGTAATATCAGTAGAAATAATGCCTCTGAATTATTGTTAACCTCAAAGGAGAGAAAGGTTAAGCCAGGGAGAAGGGCTTATTCTATGTGTATGTCATTTGGTCAAAGAGTGCCACCTTGTGTTTAGAAATAGATCTTCTCTGCTAGCAGATACAGTGAATAGTTTAGGATTTATTAGCCACAAAAATCCAATTTTTCGCTTGCTGGAAATGATACCCTTGAACACTCATCACCCTCATTTTAGGTTAAAATATGTGTATCTGCGTCTGTATATGTAGATTGAAAGAAAAGAGAGAGTTAGAGGAAAAGACAAAGTGACTTGCAAAATATAGGTGGTTAAGGAATTCACCATTGAACTTTATTCCCACTTTGGACCAGTTAAATTGTCTGTAAATCTCTTTTAGAATAGAATAGAATAGAATAGAATAGAATAGAATAGAATAGAATAGAATAGAATAGAATAGAATTTTTTTATTGGCCAAGTGTGATTGGACACACAAGGAATTTGTCTTGGTGCATAGGCTCTCAGTGTACATAAAAGAAAAGATACATTCATCAAGGTACAACATTTATAACACAATTGATGGTCAGTATATCAATATAAATCATAAGGATTTCCAGCAACAAAGTTACAGTCATACAGTCATAAGTGGAAAGAGATTGGTGATGGGAACTATGAGAAGATTAATAGTAGTGCAGATTTAGTAAATAGTTTGACAGTGTTGAGGGAATTATTTGTTTAGCAGAGTGATGGCCTTCGGGAAAAAACTGTTCTTGTGTCTAGTTGTTCTGGTGTGCAGTGCTCTATAGCGTCGTTTTGAGGGTAGGAGTTGAAACAGTTTATGTCCAGGATGCGAGGGGTCTGTAAATATTTTCACGGCCCTCTTCTTGATTTGTGCAGTATACAGGTCCTCAATGGAAGGCAGGTTGGTAGCAATTATTTTTTCTGCAGTTCTAATTATCCTCTGAAGTCTGTGTTTTTCTTGTTGGGTTGCAGAACCGAACCAGACAGTTATAGAGGTGCAAATGACTTTTAGGGTTGCGGAGAGTACTTTTAGTGAATTTGAATCACATACAAATGTAAATTAAAAGTATTTAATTATGGCCAAAGGCCAGCAAGGTAAAAAAATACAAAATAAACAATCAAGTATAACAAAAAGTTATATAAAATTTTTAAAAAACAAGGAAAGGGAAAGCTTGAATAAGATACAATAAATTAAACAATATAAACATCAGATAAAATAGGAACAGGATAGAGTAAAATAAAACAACAGTTGCAATACAATCAAAAGGAATTCATAATATTAGGACATCTTAATGGAAATGGCTGCAGACAGAAACTTATTTTGCCCACAGTGACAGCATTTCTCAGTGAATAGGGTCATTCTATGTCTCCTGTCTATTACTGCTGAGAATAAGGCATTTCACTGAACTATAGCAAAGACTCTGCAGCATGCTGGACAAAGTTGAATAAGTATAAACTATTTCAAAATTAGAAACTAGCAATGAAAGATGGCTACAGCACCCAAATTCATCTGCCACGTGATATCAAAAATTGACAGATTTCGACTTTAGCTCTGTCTAAAACTAGGGGAGCAAAGAGAACCAATAAAAACTCAGGACAAGTAAGATTCTTTTCCTTTTCACCTTGATGAAACCCAGCAAGAAGAATTAATGGAACCACTGAGACATTAGAAAATATTTTAAACCAGTAAGAGAGCCAGCAAATGTAGACTCTTTATCTCCAGTGAAATCATACCAGTTTCATTGCGGATTAAAACTTAAAGCTGGCTGGAGAATTCTGGGAGTTGAAGTCCACAAGTCTTAAAGCTGCCAAGTTTGAAGACTTCTGATTTAAGGGATTTGAATCATTGTAAGAGAATACCTGTGCACTGTATCTCATTTGGGATATCGTTTTAGCTTTTAAAAAATTGATGGGCAGCAAGTATTCACATGAATAGAATAGAACAGAATAGAATTTTTTATTGACCAACATACTCCTTCAGAAGGAAAAAATAATAATAGAAATCCTGGATAGGAAGACCAGAAATAGAATGACTGTGGTAAAAGCAAATAAAGCTAGTGCCAATAATAATTGATGCCTTGAGTGCAATCTCAAAACAACTGGACCACCACCTGAACACCATTGGCACTGGCAGGCTCATCATCAACCAATTGCAAAAGGCAACTTTATTCAGAACAATGATATCTGTAACACCATCAAACAACCACATCTGCCTATTCCAGGTCCTTGGAAAGGACTAAATAGGTAGAAAAAAATGGCTGACTGGGCAACGAACCGTAAGGACAATGAATCATGCCTTTCAGCATTGTGACAGACTCTACTAATCAAGAAAAATAGGAATGTATGCAAGGTTACAAATACACCAGACAGTCTAAACGGCCATTGGAAGAATATCCGAAGGACAATGAAGAAGATGCAGTGAAGCTAGGATATCATGAAGGCTTACTGAATACCAGAGAGACCAAACTGGCCTATAAGAAAGACAAAGGAAAAATAGAAAAGGAGATGGCAAGGCATAGTATTACATGGCCAATACATAAAAAAAAAATAGCAGGAAAAGCAGATAACAAGACCTGGCAATGGCTAAGTACAGGAAAATTGAAGAAACAGAGAGGCAAATTCTGCCACACAAGACGAAACCTTAAGAACAAATGCACATAAAGCCAGAATTGAGCAGATAACAAACATCATCTCTGCAACAAACAAACAAAAACCTGAAGAAAAGGTAGATCACCTAGTTACCTGTTGCAAGAAGATCATACAGGCTGATTAGAAATAATCATGAAATAGTAATAATGGTACATTGGAATAACTACAAGAAATATCACTTGCTTGCAAGCAAGAACTGATGGAACCACATAATAGACAAAATAATAGAATAAAATGAAGACGCTAAAGTGCTCTGGGACTTTAGAATTCAAACACACAAGTACCTGGCCCAGGTTTAATAATTGTTGATCAGAAAGACAGGAAAGTCTGAATAGTGTACATTGCCATACCTGGGGACAGCAGAACAAAGAGAAAGAACTGGAGAAAATGACAAAACATAAAGTCCTACAAATTGAAGTAGAACAACTGTGGCAAAAGAAAGCAAAGATGGCTCCAATAGTAATAGGTACTTTAGGTACAATCCTTTTTTTTTCAATTTTTGTCACAGCATTGACAAAATATCATCAATCAGTTTTAAAAGGCAGCTTTACTTGAAACAATTTACAATCTGCAACAATACCTTCGGCACCATCAAAGAACAATATCTGCATATCCCAAACCCATAACCCTTGGGAAGGATTCAATAGGTGGATAAGAATGCCAAATCCAGTCCAAATATCTGACTATGCAATCAAATATAATAAGGATTTGCTTTGGTATTATTGTTAGCATGAGCAGAATTAGGCCTAATTTGTTCCTATGTATCTCTGGAGGCCTGTAAAATTCTGCCAAAGCTATTTAAAATCTGGAACTATTATTTTACTATTGCTATTGGAATTTGTGCCAACTAGTCTTCTCAAGAAAACCATCATTTTGGTTATAGTTAGAGTGAATGAATGAAGTGTCCCTCCTTAGTGTTAGAATTCCACTAAAAGCTTGAGGTCTACCTGCATGAGGGAAAAAAATTCTACTGGGTAAACAGTATACAGCTGTATCACCAAACAGCTATCACTAAGTATAGAAGGGTAAAGGTTGTTTGGTTAAGGCAGCTACCACTGAATTCACATAGATATTAAACACAGGAGAGCTAAAATGAAATCTAATTCACTCCTTGATGGATTGGAATGTCTGCAGTCCTGTGGCCAGTTCTATCACATCTAACTTTGGTGACTGTATTTTTATAGAGTATCCTAATTAAAAATAGCCGGTTGATGTGAAATAGCTTTCACCAGAGGCTGTTCCTCTGGGTAAAAACAAAGCTAATTTTAGGTAAATGAAAGCAATATATAAGGGGTGATTTTGCTCTCATATATTTATTAGAAATTACAAAATAGCACACTGAGTCACTGTGAATCTCCCCTCCTTAAATCCTGCTTTCTCATGAGGTAGGAGTTTCTCCTGGTTCAGCCAATCTAATAATTTACTAAAACCTTCTTGATTTATTAATATTAGACTTTTCAATGATGTGGAAGGTAGCTGTGGCAATTCTGTATATTGATTTTAGGAAGTTGATGTAAGATTCTGCAGAGCTTCAACTATAGCACAGATTCAAAGGTTTTGCAAAGTCAATGAAGGCTTGAAAATGAACCTGAAGAAGATACAAATGATATTCAACAACCCTTCTCACCCTTTGCAAATAAAAAATAGAAAATCATGAACTGAAGGTGGTCAAAAAACCTTCAAGTATTTCTCAACCAGTGGACATCTATGACTATTGCAGCATCCCATGGTTATTTGTGCACTTCATAGTTATTTTCCAACAAGCAGAGTCAATGGAAAAGCCAGAAGTAAAACTGCAAGTGACTGTCATGTGAAGACTTGTTTAATGACCTTTGGTAACTCACTTAACAACTGAATAGGAATATATCTAACCCCATCAGTCACATGATGTTTGGCTTAATGATTGAATTGCCTGTCCCATTCCCCTATAGTTACTGAAGATCAACTATAATCTACCAATATTATTCAGCCAATTGGTGGAACCATTGCATTATATTCCTTCTCCAACTCTTAATCTATACAGAAGAATATCATAGCTGAGCTTATCAGAAATTGCTAAATGGTGCAAGTATAATAACAGAACCACATTCCCATTGCTCTTTTGACCACATCCCAAAGCCAATCTCAATATCCAATATAAGAGTTCTGAATTTAAACTGAAATCTAGCTGATACCCATCTTGCTTTATTTCCTCTGGTTAATCTACATGCAAACTTTGCACCGAAGAAGGGAACTGTGTGCTATTCTGACAATAATCAAGTTCACCTCTTCATCCCAAGATGAATCAGGATTTTAACAAGAGAACCAGCCACAACAGTAGAACTTCCTGCTGAACTTCTCTGAACCTGATGACCATTTCAACTATTGCCTTCTAAAGATGGTGACTATCTCCTTCCCACCAGCATTACAGAGCGGGAGGCGGGGGGCAGCTAATAGAATAGAATAGAATAGAATAGAATAGAATAGAATAGAATAGAATAGAATAGAATAGAATAGAATAGAATAGCATTTTATTGGCCAAGTGTGATTGGACACACAAGGAATTTGTCTTGGTGCATATGCTCTCAGTGTACATAAAAGAAAAGATACGTTCATCAAGGTACAACATAATGAGAATATACAGGTCAAAGAAAAGACAATCTAAACATAAGAATGGAGAAAATGAGAATATTGTGTGACTTCTGAGTCGTTTAAATCTCTGGTGATTTTGAAACTCAAAAGAAGCAACACCCAGGGAAATTATTCTTTCTGTTTTAAAATAAATGTGTGCGTCTTGTGGAATTACCTAAATGGCTCTACCTGACCCCCCACCCCACCCAAAGGTCAAGAGCATTGACAAATCAGTTTGCAATCAGGTCATATCTGCTGTCAGATCTTGACCATGTGACCTTACCCTCTTTCCCTGCACAAACAGTTTAGATGTGATTAATGGGACTGATTTCATGGCAAAAGTAGTGAAGTCTAAAAATACTAGAGATGCAGCAGTAAATCTAACTCTCGGTAATCCAATATCCTACAAGGCCGCATATGGAACACTTGTTCAACAGAAACAAATATGTCATCCCTTATGTTGTTTATAGATGGAAATGGAGTGAGCTATGAGTGGCAGAAATGCTTAAAACTAAGAGAAAACTCAGGATTCCCAATAACCCTCCATTCTCCAGCAGAATTGACTGCCAAAAGTCTGTCTTATCAATGTAGGAAAGCCAAGGAAGCTTACTCCTACATGTCACTGTCTCTTACCAATCAAAAGCAGTTATGCTTGGCTGGATTAAGGCAAAGCTGTGCATAAACCCCCTGGAGACAGGCTATCAAACAAACCTTTAGACAGCATGGAGACAGCCAAGGCAGATCTGATACAAAAGGCAGATCTGTGCAACGTGTAGCAATTCGTGCAAACTAATCATATCTTGACATGGCAGTAGACACTCACGTGTAGATTTTTCACTCAAGAGAACAGACAGGGCCCCAAGGTGACCTCTTCTTCTCCAGAAACTTACTCCATATTGCTCTAGTTAACATTCATTGTTCCCATTCCACTAACCTCCTTATTATGGCTGACACCACCTTCATATAACATCTTACTCTGACATGTCTGCACATCCAACTTAGAGGTTCAGTCAACAGTGCAAAGAGAAAAGCACGAATCTTTTCCCTGGTAGGTACTTCAAAATGAGGTTTTGTGATCTTATTTACTGGATTGTAAAGGGCCTCCATTGCCTTCCATTTGTAACCTCCTGGTTTTTTTTCCAATTTCTCCCCCTGTCATACACAGTTATTAAGGAGGAGAAGATAAATACACGTAGTCCTCAACTTATAACAGTTTGTTTAACGACTCTTTGAAGTGACAATAGCACTGAGAAAAGTGATTTATGGCTGTTTTTCACACAGAGCAGCATCTCCATGGATATGTGATCAAAATTTAGATGCTTGGCAACTGACTCGTATATATGACAGAAACAGTGTCCCGGTATCATATGTTCTACCTTTTGCAAACTTTTGACAAACAAAGTCAATGGGGGAAGTCAGATTCACTTAACAAGCATATTACTGACTTAACAACTGTAGTGATTCACTTAACAACTGCGGCAAGGATGGTCATAAAATGGGGCAAAACAACTCACACACGTAAAGACATGATAGTGCTGATAGCATCCTGAGATCTCAATTAATCTGCAAATAGTCAAAGCAACCCAGATCAAAGGTACATTTTAACTGGGTTTAATACTACTGAGAGAAGAAAACTCTAATTATAAGGAAGATAATTTACTTATTATGCTCAAGGTAATTTGGCTGATTCCATTACTGAGTATAATCAAATTGGTTTCATGTGTTTTTAAAGTGCTACAGAAAGAAAAGCAAAAATAAAAATAGCAAAATCTCATTTTCTGTTCTCTATTTTCGCTGTTATGAAAAAGGAGTAGGGTGTTAATAGATAAATCAAGGAGAGGGAAGAGTTACCTGTGGTTGAGCAATGAAGGGTGTTTTAAATTTTAAAAAGTTTCCAGTTATAAACAACAACATTCAATTTTATTCAACCCTAATCTTTGGAAAACAATGTATAGACAGCGGAATGCATTGTTATGAGAAATAGAAAAAAGTTGATGGGAAATAGATAGATTGAATTTCTGCAATCATGCCTGCTATTAAATTTTCAGGAATAGCCACAATACCAATAGTATTTATTAGAGAAAGATAGAAAAATGACAAAGACTAGTCATTTGTAAGGCCATATTAAAAATAGGTATTTTGCTATATTCAAACTACACAAGCTCTTATCTGCCTGGCTCTGCCCTTGAAGGGAATTCTCTCCTCCTCATCCAAAATACACAGACACAAATTGCCAATGCAGTTGAACTGACCAGAGCAGGCAAATTAAAAATTAAAGATACAAGAACCCCAATCTGAATTGGGATTGCAGCATGAAGAAGGATAAAATGTCCTGAGAATATAGGTAATCCTCAATGTACAACCATTCGTTTAGTGATTGTTCAAAGTTACAACAGCACTGAAAAAAAAATGACTTGTGACTAATTTCACACTTATGACTGTTGCTGCCTCCCCATGGTCACATGATCCAAATTTGGGTGCTTGGCATATGACATGTATTTATGACAGTTGCACCATTCCAGGGTCATATATCACCATTTATAACCTTCTCAGCTGGTTTCTGGCAAGGAAAATCAATGGGCAACGTCAGATTTGCCTAACAACCATATGATTCACATAAAAATTGCACTGATTCACTTAACAACTGTGGCAAAAAGAAGTCATAAATGGAGCACAATTCACTTGACAATTGCCTTGCTTAGCAATGGAAATTTGGGGGTCAATTGTGGTCATAAGTCAAAGACTACCTGTATCTACAGTGTATCAACTCAAACAAACATTTCAAAATGGCACATTTCCATTGTACTTGTAACTGCAATAATTTTAATTCATAAGAATTACATTAGAATTATACAAGAAGCCAAATGAAGTATTTTATACTTTTATATTAAAAACATCCTTTTACACACAATTTAACAAATACGATAAACCACAAAAAGAAGAGGTTTGAAAATAGCAAATATTTAATTCTAGAAAGTTCATATAAATAATTGGGTACAGAAGTTAAATAATTTCCTAGTAAGTGAAAGGATTGAATATCTAACATTCAGATTATAAACCTTTGAGAAAGGAGAGGTTGAATAGCAGGAAACCAATATTTTTCTTCCCAGGTATTTAAAAGTTATTTGGCACAACAACTTTTACAATATCTTTTGTAAGTCAGTCACTACCTAGGGTGCACATTCAATTCTTTGACTTATCTTATATCTTTGTCCAAACAGCTGTGTACAATTTGTATGTTGCCTCAAAACACTGCAAAACCGACATACACAATACTGGGACAGTGAAGAAAGGTAGCAATGATCTGATTATATCTTCTATCTGTATCAACAAAGAACACAGCAACAAGAAGCCGAGGAGATATTTTAGAGTAGTAATTACCTCTGAAATAATCCTTACAGAGAAAACAAAATGAATTGCACCTCTTTGCCAATCTGTAAATTTCTGATATACTCAGATGCTTTGAAGCCACAAGCCATGATAGACATGAATGTGTATTTGCTGTCATTTTGATAGAATGTTGTGTATTAGCTAGCTAAACTCTGTCGTGTGCTTGATATGCAGTGCATTATATAGATGAGAAGTAAAAGTTTTGGATTAACAGTAATCACTCATCAGATTAACCTCATGATTATTATATTGCCACTGCAAAATCTATAGCAGTTGCATTTGTATGGTTTTTGAGCCTAACAAAAACTGCAACATTACACCTGCATCTCCTTTGTCTCCTACAGTAATCCCAATCCCCTCTTGACCTTTCTCTACCAGTATACTTCTTGGTGGGCAATAAAGCAAGCAATGGGATTGTATTCTGCATTGGCAAGGTCGCACCGGCCTGTTTAACTCTTTCCCTAATCGTTGTACTCTTTCTTTGGGAGAGGGATTGTTACCGTATCTCTGGAAGCTGTTTTGGAGACATTTTGAGAACTCTGAATTCCGAATCTATTCTCTTTCATTGTTTTACACAGTTGAGCCTTTATCATGTATTATGTCTGTCTGTGCTCTGAAAACTCTTGTCACCATAGTTATATATTCCAAACCAGATTGCAAAACAGGAATTCAGCCAAGTATAGCATTGGTCTAACTACCCAAGCAATTAATTCAACCCACACTGAGTTCTTGAAGGCTAGTGTATGTTGTGTTTTGTTTTTAAAAAGTACACCATAAAAGCGGTACTTGCTCCTTAACAATACTCAGCAAATAAACATATTGCTATTAATAAAACCTCATTATTTATTCTTGAAAGCTAGAATTTTATTTGCTTTTACTAAAAACATTTCAGTTTTACTATCTGGGAATTCCAAAAGCTGATATCCACACATAAGTAGAGCAAACCAGTTGTAGTATAATGTGTATATAAGTGAGTACCCCTCCCTCTCAAAAAACAACAACAACCCCTCTTTGATGGAGCATAAGAAGCAAGCAACTTCACTGTACTCTGTCCTTCAGTTCTTCCATTAAGTTCCTATATCCATTGCTTATATTACACTCCTGTAGAAAGTATATTTACTGTCATTACCAAAGCAAGCTCTTGGGTCTAAAAAGAAAAAAAAAAGAGTATGATCCATCTTGTATTTCTCCATTCCACTTACCCGATTTTAACTTAATTATGCCTAATGATGCAGGAATAAAGAATTTGGAACAGATGGATTTGGATCTAGCTTTCTTCCCTCTGCTCTAAAAGGCTCTCATAAATCTGGAATTGAGTAAATTGTGTTTTTTTTTCTCCCCCCATTTCAGAGGGCCCAAGAGAACCTTGCCTTCTCTTATAACTGTAGCCAGTTATTCTTTCAAAAAGAGCGGTGCATGAGCAAATGCAAAGATTCCTATTGTATATGCACTATTTTATTTTTGCATTATATCATTTTTTAAACATCACACCAAGTCCATTCCTTTGTCATCATTCTGTGATAAATATGCTTTTTAAAATGTATTTTATTAAACCTATTTGTATGCTGTCACCGTCCAAACAACACTTCACAGCTCTCATAAAAAATACAAGCTTCATATAAAAATTAAGAAGACCTTAAAAGATAGCAACAGCAACTTAAATCAGAGGAAGACTCTCTGAAAACCCCCTGTCTTTAGAAGCTCATGGAAAATCAATAGAGGGACCCAGTCTGATCTCCACAGGGAGAGTATGCTACAATATCAACACTGCAACAGAAATACAGTGCCTCCTTGTATCAGCCATCTGAAGCTCCTAAAAGTTGGGGACTTGAAGCAGTTTCTCCTTGCTAGATTTAATTGGCCAGAAAAGGCAGTCCTGAAGATCTCCAGGTGCCAAGCCGTGAAGGGTTTTCTCCCATCAAGAAGTATGTCTGGTGGCACAGAAGATCTAATGTATCCACTGCAAATCCATCTTCAGCCTGTTCTCTCTCATCTGGACTCTGTCAGGCTTCAGGCACTGAAAGGAGACAACAGCATCCTGCCCTCCCCCCAGGTGGTAATATACAATGAGGTATCAACCACATATTGATGATACCGCACATCGAGTATTGAATGATCCCTCCCTGTGGCTTCATATAGACATTGAAAAGCAAGGAAGACAAGACTAGCACCTTTAGCACCCAGAAATCAGAATAACTAAGCTGACCTGTCTTCTCCTATCACCAGGGATTGAAACGACACACTAGGGCTCAATAAAACAATGCCTCCAACTCCCAACCCTTGTAGGTCATCCAAAAGGACATCATAATCATAATCAATGGTATCAAAAGCCATTTAGAAATCTAACACGACCTATTACAGCTTCAAATGTGAAATTATATAAAAATAATTATGATACGTTATGGCAAAAAGTACAGAAGGAGATGGGGAATTGGAAAAAGTTACAACTATCTTTGCTGGGAAGAATAGCAGTAATAAAAATGAATGTTTTGCCTAGGTTTTTATTTTTGTTCCAAATGATACCTATACTTAAAAAAGATGCGAATCTACATGAATGGCAGAAATGGATTAATAAGTTTATTTGGAAGGGTAAAAGACCGAGAATAAAGTTGAAAATAATACAGGATACACGTGAAAGAGGGGGTCTTAAAATGCCTAATTTAAGATTATATTATGAGGCAGCTGTTCTGTTGTTAATCAGTGATTAGTTTAATTTAACAGAAGAAAGAATACTGAATATAGAAGGTCACAATTTGTTATATGGATGGCATGCTTATTTATTATATGATAAGAAAGTGGACAAGATTTTTAAGTCATATACTTAGAAGTGCTTTGCTGCGGGTTTGGAAAAGGTATCAATATAAATTAAATTACAAAATACCTATATGGGCATTTCCTAGACATATGATAGAGAATATAAATATAGGAAAAAAAACAGGAGGTGGTTACTTATAAAGAGCTTCTTTTTATGGAAGAAGGTAAATTACAATTGAAACCTTTAAAGGTAATGAATGAAGGGAGGGTAAATTATACCTGGTTTCAGTATGGACAGCTGCAAGCTAGATGGAGAGAAGACCAGAAAATTGGTATTATGCAAAATGAGGAGAACTTGGTAAAACAAATTAGAGATCAAAGTCAATCGCATATCAAAAGGTTATATAATGCACTGATAGAAATAGATTCTGAAAGGGAATTAGTTAAGGACTGTATGATAAAATGGGCACAAAATATTCAGCAACCAATAATGATGGAAATGTGGGAAAAAATTTGGGTTAGAAATGTTAAATTTACTCAAACACAAAATTTAAGAGAAAATTTTTATAAAATGTTTTATAGATGGCATTTAGATCCAAAAAAATTGGCATGTATGTATCTGAATTTGCAAGCTAAATGTTGGAGATGTGATTGTGATGATGCTACTTATTATCATATATGGTGGACTTGTAAAAAAATCAAAGCATTTTGGATAAGGATTTGGTGGATTATGCAAAATATTTTGAAAAAGAAGATAAAGTTTACCCCGCAACTGTTTCTTTTGGGTATAATTATGGACTGAACGTCAATAGAGATTAAATTAATTTTAAATTTAATATCAGTAGCCAGACTATTGGTGGCGCAATATTGGAAGAAGGAACATTTGCCTACTATTGAAGAATGGACATTAAAAGTAACGAACTTAGCGGAAATGGCAAAACTTTCAGCGTACTTGAAAGATCATTCACAATAAAGATATTGGAATGGGGAAGGTGGATTGATTATGTTCAAAATAAATATCAGACTAAAAAGTATCAAATAGCTTATGAATGAATAGAAAGTAATATATTTATATTACAAATATATCTGTATATATTTTTCTTTTGTGTATGGGAAAAGGGAGTTATGGTTCTATGGGAGGGATTGGAGTTTATTAATAGTTAGCGTAATTTAGCTTATGATTGTTAGATGTTATACCCTGTATTTTGCTCTGGGAAGTCCGGGGGTGTGGGGGGGGTGAAAGGGAGGGGAGGGGAGAGGGTGGGGGTGGAGGGAGAAGGAGGGTATGTATTTGTTAAAAAAATTTTGTAAAACTTTTTAATAAAAAAAAGAAAAGAAATCTAACACAACCATGAGGGACACCCACCACCACCACACTGGTCCCAACAGGTTATCCAGGAGACACCCCAATGCCATCTCTGTCCCAAAAACAGACTTCAACCTTGACTGTGTCTAAGATGGCAGAGTCTCCATTAGTGACAATGATAGATACAATGGATTGTGAAAAATAGGATTTTTTCATAATTCATCATCATCTCAGTTATAGGTGGTTATCAAAAGAGAATATAAAAGAATCAGAAACTGCAATCATATTGAACATGTTTTAATGCAATAATATTATTAGGCTCTGGACTGGCCATACTTAACAAGCTGGCTGTTGAGACCTGTAGACATATATAGTGGAATGGGACTTTTCGGCTCGAACCCTTGGCTCTGCCTGTTTCTCCTCCAGGGTTTCGCCTCCACATTATTATGCCCCAGCACTTTGGCCCACAGCCCCTCCGTCCCAGTCCCCTCACTGCAGCCCATTTGTCGAAGTACAGTTTGCGTTGGGCTTTTGGGTACCCAGGACAGTTTGCAGCCAGTCGGTATAGGGGCTCAAGGGCTTTGGGAGTAGAGTGGGAGCTGCAGTTCAGAGGGAGGCTCTGTCAGTTCAGAGCCTCCCGAGGTAGCCGAGAGCAGCATGGGGGAGGGATCCAGCCACAAAAGACAGGGGGAAGGAGGCTGTAGAGGACAAGGGATCCATCAGGTGGTTCCCAAGGCCTCTCCTTGTGGAAGAGGGGGCTGAGAGGGGACAAAGGTATTTCTACCCCAACTGGGGCTGCCCTAGTTAGTAGCGCTTGGGGCTCCCCCCTCCGGCCACTAGCCCCTTGCCTGTCAGTTTGGGGCCTCTTGAGGTGGCCAAGAGCAGTGCGGGGGGAGGGGGACTGTAGAGAGTGAGGGATCTATCAGGTGGGGCTTTTGCAACCAGCTGGTGGGAATGGCTGGCCTGATTTTTTACTTTTCCTTCTCCTGGTTTCTGAAGACCCATCTTTCCCAAGAGCCCTGCTCTCTTCTAACCCCCATCCCCACCTCTTCATTCCCTCTCTGCTTCTCCCAGGTTTCTGGGAGTGCCACCACTCCCTCTGGCAATCTTTGTTTGGCATTCTGGGATTCAATCCTGCCCTGGTGCTGAGCAGCAAGAAAGTTCAGGAAAGGATAAAAAGGCTTCTCTTTGCATTAAGCCTTGATAGAATAACAAAGTTTATAGATGCATTGTACAGTCCTTATCCAGAGTAGTCACATACATAGAATTTTAGCCATAGTTCTTTTTCCTTCTATAGTTACCAATGGGAGTTTTTGCTTGCCTGTCCAGGACTAAACTGCACAGGAATACCAGAAAGTTCCTGCATCTTCCTGTTTGGCAGGAATGCATCTTTTAAGTAATACAAACATTCCCTGCCATGTGTAAGGAATGTCCTCATGGTGTGCATGGAAAATCCAGAAACCTATCTTGCCTACTCCATCTTCTTGTGAATTTTCACTCATCTCTTTTGCACAGATCAGCTTCTTATAAAAACTATAAATCGTGGTCATAGACAATTCTGACAGCAGGTCTCCTGTTCTTTTTTTCCTTCTGCCATTTGGGCCACCTTCTCTGAGAACAGAATGGGCTTGCATGAAAAACAGTTTCCTCCATCTCCTCTGGTTCTGATTCATGGCTATCTTAGGTAATGTCTCTCATTACAATGGAGAGACTAAGGCCTGGAGAGATTAGGGCTGGAGATATTACATTGCCATAAATAAAGAGATTTATTTACAGGTATAAATCAAGGCATAAGTTTTGAAATACACCACAGGGAAAACAGAAGAACCATAATCAAGTGGGAAGATTGTAGGCCAAAATTTTCATAAAAATAACTTTTCCAAAACATAGCGAACATTGTTTTAGACTCGCACTGGATCTGTCCCCAGCATTTAAGCTTCTATCATGACTCATTTCCAAAGATTGGCAAGGAATAGTTTCCTCCGCTAACAACTGGCTGACAAACATGGCTAAAAATGAAGAAATGTACTTTGAGTTGCTTTAGTTCTAAGACTGAAGTAGAAGGGGGTGCAGTTCCTCAAAGACTACTGTGCATCAAATGTTTTGTGGCTGAGAACTTTTTTTCAACCAGACACAAATATGTTGCTCAGTTCTATACATACCAGGACAGCATTCATAAATAATTGCAGGAGAAACATCTGGTCAGAATATTGCTCACAAGACTTATGGTGCTTTGTCAGAAGAGATGTACCTGCATGTTTCTGTACAATCCACAGCATGTCAATGTCTGAGCTATTCTTTTGTATAATAGAGAAGTCTCCTCTTGTTGTGCAGAACCTACAGGTAGTCCTTGAGTTACAACCATAAGGGAGCCTGCCTACTAGGAATGAATGTCGGAACAGTGTTAAATGGTTAAAACAAATGAATGGATCATTAAGTGGAGGGGGGGGGATGTCCTGGGAGGCATATTGCAGACTTAAACCCAGCTGCTTCAGGCCTCTCAAGGCCTTCCCCACCCTGCAAGAAGGCCCATTGCACAGTTGATTGCCTTGCCAGGAAGAAACAATGGAGAAGGAAAACTCTGGGCGTGCTGCCTTTCTTAATTCTGCCCCTGCCCTTCCTCCTCTCAAGTTGCCCTGCCTTTCTGGAGTAAAAGAAGGACCAGCTAAGAAAAGCTAGATTATAGATTGTCTTCTACAGGTAATGGATGGACAGCTAAAACTTGCAAAGACTCTGCACACTCTATTTTCTTACAGTAGTTGGAGGTGAAGTTCCCCCCCACCCCTACTATTCTAGGGAAAAAGTTGCAGAAAGATTCTCTCTCCTTGTTCCCTTGATTCCTCTAGTCTTCTGCCTGGAGTTAAGGTAAGGTTTTTAATAGGATAGAGTTTGAAAAGCAGTGGGAGAATTTAGTTTTAGCTCTTTATTGTGGGGAGGGGAGATCAACAAGCCTTGCCCCTCCCAGCTGTTTTTATTGAAGAATGTGGCTTTCTGGGGAGGAAAGGATGGGGGGATTAAGAAAGGGGAAGAGTTTGGGAAGCTCATCCTGAAGCAGCATTTTATGCAAGGGCTGGCTGCTCAAAGCCAGGAAAGGGGCAGGATTGCTTTGCAGCTTCCCACTGGCCAGCTGATAGGAGGCAGTTGATGAGGGGTGAAATGCCCCGGTTGGCACCGGATTGCCCAATCTTGGCTGGTAGTTCGGAGAACCAGCAGCAATTGCAGTGTGAGGCTCCGCCCACCTGCCCATCGTTACTTCCTGGTTTTAAGCAGGAAGTAATGTGTTTTGTACCCTCTGCGCATGCGCAGAAAGGTTCTGCACAGAGTGTGCGGCGCGTGCACTTTTGATTTCACCCCTGCAGCTGATCACAGAGAAAACTCTGAAAGCGGCCACCATTTTAACAAGGAATTGTCAGGGCCCTGAAAATGGTGGTCACTTTGAGAAGGCATGGGAAGCAGGCCCGAGTGCTCCCATTAAGCAGGATGGGGTGAAAGAGAGGCTGGGGTATACTGAAGAATCCCCATGGTTTGTATAAGGGTGAATGATCACGGTGTCAGCTGTCATAACTTTGAAAAAGGATCATATACAGTATATGTAGCGGTGCGGGGAGAAGGAAATAAGAGGCAGGAAGAGGAGGAGAGAAAGGGAGTGCGAGAAGGAAGGAGGGTTTTTTGTCTGGGAGGAAAAGGCCAGAAGGTAAGGATAGGAAGGATCCTATCCTTCCTAGGCTAAGGAAAAAGAAGGCTTGAGAGGATAGGAAAAGAGGCTTAAGGGGGAAATGGAGAAAGAGGCCTGGGGAAAGGGAGAGGAGTGGAGGCAATAGGAAGGATAGGAGAGGCTTCTGTGGGGCAAGGCTGAAGGAGAAAAGGGGATAGGATAACCCAGACTCCAGAGGCCCTTTTGGGGGTAGCGCTACATATAGTTTGGGGGTATCAGTTCAGTAGTGGGCTGCTGCATGGTCGCATGGGTTCAGGTGAACCCTTAGCTGTCATTGCAGGCTGGGCCTGCCCGCCCGCCCTTGTGCTATGCTTTCCATATATAATAACTTTCTGGCTCATTTTCCCTTCCCACGCTGGCCAGCTGAGGGGCCCCCTCCACCCCACCCCCCCTCCACCCACTTACACTGTGTGGGTCCTCTGCATGCCCAGCTGAGCCGCACGATCATCAGAGGTTTTTTTTTTTTAACTTTTAAAAGCATTTTCTCTTCAGGCAAAAAAAAATGCTTTTAAAAGTAAAAAAAAAAGCCTTTGATGATCGCGTGGCTCAGCTGGGATCGTCTGAACCCTTTTAAAGGCATTTTTTCTACAGCCTCTTCAGCTGAAGAGGCTGTGGAAAAAAAAGTGCTTTTAAAGGGTTCTGGCAATCAGGTAACTCAGGTGGGATCGCCAGAACCCTTTAAAGGCACTTTATCTACAGCCTTTCGGCTGAAGAGTTTGTAGAAAAATGCTTTTAAAAGTAAAAAAAAAAAGTTGGCCACACCCACCCAATCACATTACCCCCCACCACCAAGCCATGCCCACAGAACTGGTAGTAACAAATTTTATATTTCACCCCTGTTGGAGACCCCTGATCTAGACCACTTTAGGAGCAAAGTGGTGGGTTTTGCTGGCATTTCAGGAGGGAGGGAGAGAGAGAGAGAGAGAAATAGAAAAAGAGACAAAGAAAGAAAGAGAAAGAAGGAAAGAAGGAGGGAGAAAGAAAAGAGACAAAGAGACAGAGAGAAACAAAGAGAAAGAAAAGAAAAGAAAGAGAGGGAGAGAGGAAGGGAGAGAGAAAAGAGAGAGAGAGAAAGAAAAAGATGAAAGAGGGAGAGAGAGAGAGAGAGAGAGAAAGAAAGAAAGAAAAAGAGGAAGGGAGAGAGAAGAGAGAGAGAAAGAATAAAGAGAAAGAAAGAGGAAGGTAGGAGGGAGAGAGGGAGAGAGAGAGAGAGAGAGAGAGAGAGGAGAAGAGGAAGGAAAGACCACAAACCCTGGCACTAGACATGGCTTCAGAAGACACGTTGAAACAGGACAGCAATCTAGGGCTGGAAGACACCTTAGAGGCTATCTAGTCCAACCCCTCCTGCAGGAAACCTTACATTGTCTGGATTATTTTGGTGCCTCTAACAGAGAGGAAAATTGCCAGAGGAGAAGTTTACTAGGACAAGGCTGCCATGCAGAGGAAGGCAGAGATAGTCCTTGACATGACCAGAATTGAATCCAAAATTTTGGTTGCTAAGCAAGAGCATTGTTAAGTGAGTTTCACAACATTTTACTCAACCCTAACCTTTGACATGAGTGTCATCAAATTGACCACACCCACCCTATCACATGACCACCAAGCCATGCCCACCAAATAAGCCACACCCCCAGAACTGTAGTAAAAAAATTAGAACCCACCCCTGGGCAGGTCTAACACAGGATAGGGAATATCATGGCGGGGCCTCAGCAGCAGCCTTCATTTCTCCAGATATGTGTCAATTTATCAAGCCCGATCACTTAGTATCGTAGCGAAGTACAGATATCCAGCTAGTAAATTTATACTTTTATTAAAGTTTTTCATTTAAAAATTAAATAAATAATTTTCTGCTTTCTATTTCCTGCATTTCTGACACAACATGAGACGGCAAATCATTGGTTCCTAATCAACAATGCATTGCCATCTGCACACAAAAATACATGTATATTTACAGTTTGAAATGACACCTTTAATCACCATAAGCATTCCTTTTAAATTATCTCTATATATTTTAAAGAACAAAGGAGATATTATGTACACATCTTTGTCTTACTTTCTGTTCAATGTAGAAACATTCTCAGACATGCTTCACTTCCATCCTACACCGCTTGTCACTGCATTCAGCAACCAGCCTTCAACTCTACATTAATGTAAAACATTCCATAATTCAAGCATATTTATTTTATCATATGCTTTGTCTAAATCAACAAACTTTCTCATACTGATACATACATATCTTGGCACCTGCCACTATAAATTAAAAAGGGTTAATATCAGGATAGCTAATGCTGCCATGATTTGCTACATAAAAAACAAAAAACCCAAACCTCAAATCCCACATGTGTGCATATGGGATGGTGGGAATAAACAAAGAAAGTTGTATGAGTATGAGAAGAAAAATGTGTTTGTTTGTAAGTGTGTGCTTTTGTGTGAAAAAAGGAATTTGCATAGGTTTAGTGAGTATACATCTAGCATTGCTCTTTATTGTATGTGTATTTAGATGGGTATTTAGTTGTAGAATATCATTTATCACTGTCTTCTTTATTGTATGCATATTTTAGTTAGATGGGTATTTAGTTGTAAAATATCATTTATCACTGTCTTAGAGTATTTTAATGTCTGTCCTAAGCATGCCCTTTGGGCTGTGAACACAAACACAAGTTTATTGACAACCATATATATACTATAGAATCTTAATGACTCGATAGTTTATCCCAAGAGATTCTCTTTAAAGCCCATATATACTTTACTTTGTCTCAGAGCTCTATCCCTGATGGATGGTTGGCTGTGGTTTGTGGCTGCCTAATGCTGACACACTTGCTCAATGTATGCAAACCTTTTCCAGACTTCAGATTTTTGAAACCAGATATTGGCCGCCCAATTCAGAACAATGATTTCATCCAGTTACTATGCAAAGCCAAAAAACACAAGGTTGTGCCCTTCTGGTGTTTATTTTTAAACAATTATTACATGTTCTTTCTTTCTTGGAGAACGTGTAAATACCATTCTATGCATGATTCACTTCAGAGAACCCACAGATGGCTGTAGCAAAGGGGAAACCCAGTTACAAAATGTTGAAATACAGCACCCATGAAGAATTAGTGCCTTCCTTCTCTTTCCAAGGCCTAGAGATCTTTCCAAGGGTAGAAATTATCCAATGTTTTCCACTCACATTATTTAGATTCTTCATTCTATGTTTGGGGACTAAAGGTTCTATCAAGTACAACTTGGCCTCTCAGTGTTACCTAACATTGTTTGAGCATAGTTGACAACTTGTTTTACAAATTTAATTATACTTAACACTGATGACATTGGCATTATAGAAATATAAATGATCAATTAATCTGTAAAGTTTGAGAAAGGAAAAACATGTAATTCCATGTTTAATTTTTTTACTTTGTGCAACCCACACATGTAATTCAAAGGATCAAACAGAATATATATTTAATTGAAATAAACCCCATTTACTTTTTCCTCCCTGCATTAACCATATTCACAAGTAATAGACTTCAGACAAATAGAAAAAGCAAGCAAGCTTAGGTGATTTAAATGGGAATATAGTTACAAAGCAATCCAGAATATTACAGAGGTTTTAAAAAGTTTGAACCCCTTTGGAATAAAAAGGCATAAAAAAATAAAATGCTAAATCTTTTTGTCCTCAGAGAAAGATAAAAAATGGAGAAGCTTTCCTGAAAATATTTTATAGTTTTATAGTTTGAAGAAACTTTAGAAGTCATCTAGCCCCAGCCCTGCTTAGGACAGGATCTGCTAAAACATTTTGGACAGTTAATTATCCAGTCTCTGAAGGCATCCAGTGAAGGAGAAAATATCACTTCATTTGAATTTGATGCATCTAGACCTATGACTAAAATTAGACATATTATTTATGTATTTATATTTATTTAATTTCTATGCCACCCATCTCCCTCACAAAGTGACTCCGGATGGCTTACAAATTATAAATTACGCTGTTTGTTTTTGGCTTAATGTATTGTGCCAGAAGAGCTGCTGTAGTTCTTAAACTGATTTATTGCTTGGAAAGTGTGTGAACTCAACCATTTATGGCTTATTCAGTAAAGTCGATTAAACAATAGTTTAGAACCATATGGAAGTCAGAGTTGAATAGGATCTAGACAGATCCTATTGAGAATCTACTGGGGTAAGAGAAGGGATCAGAAAGACTAGGACCAGGAAGTATTTTCAAAGGCAGAAATGTTCTCTGCAGCTATGAAATATGCATGGTTTTATTTAATTTTATTTAAAATTAGTAAAAAGTAGAGGGGTTTTTTATGATGTTTTTATGAAGTTTAGGAAGTTTTAAAAAATACTAGTCCTATCTTAGACATGAAAACCAGCTGACTGACTTTAGGCCAGTCATTCTCTCTCAACCAAGCTTACCTCACAGGGTTGTTGTGGGGAGGGGAATAGGAGGAGAAGTAGGTAATTTTTGCCACCTTGAGTTACTTATAAAGATGGGATAAAAATCAAACAAATAAATAAAAGGATCTCACCAATGTCTTCAAAACAGTGTCTCAAACTTACTACAGTGTCTCCAATTTACTAATAATTATTAAAGTTAAGTTGTGCTTTGTGAAAACTGTACTGGGATTAAATTAATTTAAATCAGCTCTCATAATGTGCAGCCAATGCCCAGTTTTTTAGGTCGACTTCACATAAAAAGAAATAATTTCTGTATAACATCTTCCATAGCAATGCTAGTTCCTTGGTTTACCTGCTTCTTCTAGCTTCATAAAAAATGTCCATCAGACCTAATTCATCCCATATAAGCATTCAAGGCAATTCCATGTTGCCGTTATTTCCATTCCATAATCCTTAAAAGCATTTGAATTTGTGATAATCTTTCCTTCCATTAAACTCAAATACTTAACAGCAAAAAACAAGTTTTGTAATTATTCTACCCCAATTACCACTGATTTTATAAATTTTCCCTAATAGCAGCCCCTCTACACAAAAAAATATATATTGTTTGCACCCTTCTTCCATCCATTTCAAGTTGTATGACGGCCATTCAATCCAAGTTACAGCCATTCCAGGATCCTATTTGCTTCTATCTAAATGATTGTTTATGTTTGTATATTTCACTGCTTGCCATTTTGTAAGCGTTGGGAGCTTCTTGTATAGGGAAGGGGAACAAAAAAAGTAAAATATTGAACATCTGGAGAATTGTAGATTCTGTATTCCCTTGATAAAGCGGCTATTTTAAGGCTCCTAGCTTCTGCTGCGTTGAAAAGTCATCACCTACAGCAGGCTTGAATCTAAAGTTGCCTAAAAGGGGAACAATTCAGTTATGATACTGCTGTGGCATGTATCAAAGCATTCATTTAGTGACCTTAATCTTACATATTAAAAACTTGGCTGCACTCCATCAATCTACTCTTTAGCTGCCTGCAATCTATTCATTTCAAACAAAGCTTGTTCTTGTCTTTTTTACAATTATCATCACTTTTCATGATAGATAACTAGAGGGAAACAAGAATCATAATTCTGATTTGTGTTTGCTTGTCTGCCCCACATCAAGAAACAGACTTTTTATGCCTTAATTCTGGCACTTCCCCCATGCCCAATGAAATAGATTAACGTTCAAGCAGGAAATACTTAACCATACTAGATTTTTCATTCCTGGAAGTTTTGGTACAGTTTGTAAGTCCTGCAAAGTCGTGGACTAAAATATTATAGTATCCATTGGAACTAATGCATTTTAAATAAGTACATTGTGGTGCAAATTCTTTTATCCGAGCGTAATTTCTTCTCCTTCAGCACAATGAACTGGTTGGCTTCTTGCATGATTAAGATGAAAGCTAAAGGATTTATTTATATCTCAGGTAACAAGAAAGCCCTGTCCAGATAAACAAAGAAGCTTGTAGCTTTCCAACTCCAATTTCATAAGTAGTTGTGGTATAATTCTTCTTAAACTCCAGTGAGTGCTAAATTTAGTAAGTCCCCTTTGTAGCAGTTCTTGAGGGCAGATGTAAAACTAAATCCTTATAAATTACTACACTACACTACTAACCAGAGCTTATAAAACATTTTATAAAACATTTTATAAAACATTTGCTAGACCAATTCTTGAATACAGCTCGCCTGTCTGGAACCCATACCACATTTCAGACATCAATACAATTGAACGTGTCCAGAAATATTTTACAAGAAGAGTTCTCCACTCCTCTGAATACAACAAAATACTTATGCCACTAGACTTGAAATCTTGGGTTTAGAAAACTTAGAACTCCGCCGACTCCGACAGGACCTGAGCTTAACTCATAGAATCATCTATTGCAATGTCCTTCCTGTTGAAGACTACTTCAGCTTCAATAACAACAATACAAGAGCAAACAATAGATTCAAACTTAACCGCTTCAATCTTGATTGCAGAAAATATGACTTCTGTAACAGAGTTGTTCATGCTTGGAATACACTACCTGACTCTGTGGTCTCTTCTCAAAATCCCCAAAGCTTTAACCAAAAACTATCTACCATTGACCTCATCCCATTCCTAAGAGGTTTATGGTTTATGGTTTATGGTTTATTAGATTTTTATACCGCCCTTCTCCCGAAGGACTCAGGGCGGTGTACAGCCGGAATAAGAACAAAATATATACAATTTAAAACAACAGTTAAAAAGAGCAAATTTTAAAAGGCTGAATTATTAAAATTTAGATTTAAAATTTAAAAATATAAGAATACCCAATTAAAATTCATCAATAATTATGCCAGTCCCGCTTTAATGAATAAATATGTTTTGAGCTCACGACGGAGGTCTGTAAGGGGCATGCATAAGAGCACAAACGTGCCTACTGTTCCTGTCCTATTGTTTCCTTTCATTATATCCAATTAATATGGTTGTTACATACTTATGCTTATATATATGCTTATATATTATATAGTTACTTTCATGCTTATGCTTATATATACTGTTGTGACAAAATAAATAAATAAATAAATAAATAAATAAATAAATAAATAAATAAATAAATAAATAAATAAATCCATAGTCCATGTCCTGTTATATTGCATTTTTTTGTAAGGATGCAGGAGTCTACTTTTATCGTTTGTTTTTTACGTGCCCAAGCAATTCTGTTTTATTCTGTCATCAAACCAATATTCAGTTTTAATTTGTATTAATATGGCTAAATTTTGCTATGCTATTTGTAAAATCAGACAAACTTTGATTGCATTGACAATTTAATCACACATAGTTTTACTCTGTTTCATCTGCTGTTAACTTGTTTAATTCTTGTCAGTGACCATAATAAAGATTGGCTGATTATTTGTCCTGGTATGATATGATAAGGCAGCAAATAAGAGACAAAGCTACATATCTGAAGTCTTGTTTATTCATTGTTCAGAATTTTATTTCTCACAGATATTCTAATTGTCCTGAGGCAAGAATGGACAGCTTGATTTAAAAGCAATCATCATCATAATCATTGAATGCTTCAGGACAGAAAAAAAATGGCAAGAGCATCACAGCACTGTGTTTCAAGGAGTATTTGCAGCCAGTTAGAAATGAGACAGGACAGCAGTTGTATAAATCAGAAGTTCTTTCTTTAAACAAGATTGCATATACTTTTGTCTTCAGGCCACTATGCAGGAAAAGTATTTTTAACCGATCTATATCACTGAACTGACCTTATCTGCTGTTCCATGCTATACCATTATTCCATGAAATTTCAGTTTTATTATTACAACATGGTGGCTTTATAGTGTCAGGCTGGAAGTAAAGAAAATCAGGTCTTCAAATTCTGAGGTAAAAAAGATGCAAATGTTATTGCCTGACATGCCACTTTGGTGTAGTGATTAAGGTGCTGGCCTAGAAATAAGGAGACTATGAATCCTAGTTCCAATTTATGAAGCCAGCTAGGTGACTTTGGGCCAGCCGTTCTCTCACACAGGAGGAGGAAGCAGCTTATTTCCTTGAGTTGTTTATAAAAAAAATAAAGACAGAATATAAATGAAACAAAAACAAACAAACATGGTTAATTATAGTATTTCAAGAAGACTGACTTAGTGACTCCAATAAATACAATCACTCTAATCTGGACACCTAAGACTATCCAGGTATTCTGCCTCATGAGAAAATATAAAACTTGTCGTCTTAGAGGTAAAAAATATATCCTAATGGCAAATCACTTTTAATAAACAAGAAATGGTCACGATGCAGTCATCTGGAGTCAAACTTGATGTGAGGGAATCTTCACAAAGAGAGTGGACAGCCACTTGTCTGGAGTGGCATAATGTCTCCTGCTTGAGCAGAGGGTTGGACTAGAAGACCTTCAAGGTCCCTTCCAACTCTGTTATTCTATGTTTAGTGCTTGTAGTGCTAAGATGAGTTAATGTAATAAACCATTTCAGATGGTTCAGGGGGAGTGAAAGTCATATTTTTAATATTTTCCTCTGAAGCTTCATTAAAGGCGCTTTTTAGTGCAAGTGGATTTTTATTTATTTGTTTGCTTTTATGGCTATGAATTTCTGCATAGAAAAATTCTTGCTACTCCTTCCCAATATCTTTTTTTTTTTAAAGCAAAATGTTGAGACTATACCAATGCTGAAAATCCTGAAACCAGAGCCCGTTTGGATAAAAATAAATAAAGTAGGAGATGGGGAAGAGAAGATAGGGTACTTATCCCATTTTCTGCTGGCATTTTTCTTTTACATGTCCAAATTGATTGCTAGACAAAGCCTACTTTTTAAAAAAAATCATAAGTTCGAAATCTTCTATCCTTACTTTCAGGCAGGTGCTTAAGAATATCTTTGCTGCCGTTTTTGAGCCTTGTTACAAAATGACACCCATTTGCACGTCTTGTTTAAGCAGCTCCTTAGTATTTCTCTGTTCCTGCCACCAGGATTCTTTAATACTAGCACAGTTAGCATTTAGGGTTGCAAGTGGAAGAGAGAGACCCATGTATATGCCAAGTAAGCTTTTGCCTAATTGAAAGGCATATTATAAGGGAAATAGACCATATGAAATGCATATGGATTTGCAGTTTGTTTCTAAAGTTAAACAGACAGTTTAAGTTAAAAATAAGTGCATAGAAAATGTCCCCCCCACACACACACTCCAAATGGCTGCCAGGTAGACTTGACAATTGCCCAGAATTTCATTAAGAAAAGAAACTCAACCAGAAAAAAAAAAGGAGGGGGACGGGGCTCCTAAACATTATTTAATTCTATCAAATATGTCAGCGCATTGCAGCTGATGACAATCTATCTATCTAGGGATGCCAAAAAACTTGTTTAAGTTTATGCAATGCCTGTATTGCATTATTTTCTTTCTTCATGCGGAGCCAATTTGCTGTACACAAACTGTTTTTTGGGGGGAATGGGGTGGGGAGGGGAGAAGTAAAGGATTGCTGAAAAATTGGTCTGCCATTCCCAAAACTTTGATTGTGGCCAAATCCATTTTATTTTATAAAATGTTGCCTATCCTACACTTTCCCAAACATGATCACAATGGTGTAGCCCATTTTTCTTTCTTTTTTTTTAAAGAATGCCCTCAGAATCATTGTAACTTTCTCCAGCTTCCCCAGTGAAGAGTTACAGAGAAGAACTGTCTTGCCAAAAGCTATTTCCAGTGGACTTTGATCAAGTGATGCTGTAATCCCTAATGGGAGGCATACTTCATTTAAAAGGTATTTTTGGTGCTATTCCCATGGAAAAGACATACATGTGTGTGTTCTAGACAGCATGCTTGTTCCCTCCACATTCTCTGACTCCTCTCTGTGCTCCTATTGCAGCCTGAGACAAGGATCCTTCCATTTTCTTATAAAAATCCTCTTCTCTATATAATACAGGGAGAAGTTGCATCATTGTAAAAAGAAAAAAAGGATTTATACACACTGCATTATTAACGCTTCACAATTAATTTTAACAATGGCTTGTTGTCCTTATGCTTTAATGGGAAGGTGAAATTAGGTCAGACCGTCAGAGCCATAAAATGGTAAATGTCATCGGTGCAAATGGCTGGAATTCTGCACTGATGATGTTACCTAGTTTGGGTAATGAAGTGTCTACAACAAAACAGCTGAATCAGAGAGCATGAAGGACCCCTCATCTCAACCCTAAGCTACAAATATTCTGCTTTATCGGCTGGAATTCTATGTAGGATTTAGGAAATCAGAACAACTTGTACTGTTTTGGTGAAATAGGTTTATGGTTAGAAAGGGCAGATAACCTTGCTACTATGCTCATAACGTAAGCGTAGGGATCATGTTGGTGAAAGTAAATGGGGAATTGTGAGCCACAGAATGCCTATTCCTGGAACGTATGATTTCCAGGAAAATGGAATGTATCCTAGGTAGATAGGGCTAGGATTCCCGCGGTAAGCTGTGTACAGGTAGTCCTCAATGTACGAGAGTTCATTCAGTGCCTGTTCAAAGTTACAACGGCACTGAAAAAAGTGACTTATGACCATTTTTCACAATTATGACCAATGCAGCTTCCCTATGGTCACATGATCAAAAGTCAGATGCTTGGTAACTATTGCTGTGTCCCAAGGTCATGTGATCATCTTTTGTGACCTTCTGACAAGCAAAACCAATTGGGAATACAGATTCACTTAACAACTGTTTCACTTAGCAATATAAATGTTGGGCTGAATTGTGGTCTTACGGGCAGTGGGGGGGAGGAAGAGAAATTGTTTTTTTTCTTATCTTCAAGCAAAGATGGAGAAGCTCTAATCGCACAGCAAAAACAAGAAGCCGGCTCTCAGACCACAAATTCCTATTTCCCAAGTTACAACTTAAAGTAAAGAAAATAATTATCAGACACACAATCTCAGCAATATTTCATACAATGATTTGGTAAAGGGAAATAAAATGTCTAATAGATTATATTAGATTTAATCTAATAGATTTGATAAAGAGTGCCTGAAGAACTCTTGGCTGAAATTCATGACATTGTTAAAGAAGAAGCAACTCCCTCCCAAAGATCGTAGCCAAAGAGCAAGTTGAAAATAGCCAAAGGAAGGCAGAGAGCACAGAGGGAAAAGAAGGAAATTTGCCTAACTAAACACTGAGTTCCAAAGAAGAGAAGAACCGGAGAAGGAAAGACAATATCAAGCAAATTGGAGCCTAGAAAATATTGCTAACAATAAAACTGGAGAATTATTAAAATCGTACAAACAATGCAGTTGAAATGCTACCAGTGGTTTGTAAGCAGGTATGGAAAATAAAGCAGTGTTTTGCTGAACTGCAGATCAATTTATTTTCCATTGCCAAAACAGCAGTACTAGGGAATGCTTAAACTACTGAAAATTGTGTTTATCTCATATGTTAGTTAAGATACGCTCATGTTTTTACAGTCCAGAGTTCAATAATAGGGGGAATAAGAACTGCCAGATGTACAAACTGGATTCAGAAGAGGCACAAGCACCAAGAATCATATTGGTAACATCTGGTGGTTAATGGAAAAAGCAAAGAAGTTCCAAAAATATGTCTATTTATGCTTTATTAATTATACAAAGGCTCTTGACTATGTAAACCATAACGAACTGTGGATAACTCTTAAAAACATACCTATATTTGGCACTTCATCTATCTATTGATGACCAGTAAGCAAAAATTAGGAAAGATGGAGCAGCTAAATAGTTCAAAACTGAAAAAGGAGGATTCAATGGTTGTACTGTATACTGCCATCTTATTCCATTAATTTATCTGCAGAATATATTGTGATAAATGCTAGACTAGGAGAAGTAGGAATTAAAATTATTAGGAGAATCATTAACAATATTAACAATACTGATTGTACCATTTTGGGTAAGGAAGAAATATGGAATCTTAAAGCAAATAGGGGAGTTAGAGTAAGGGGTCCTTGGTGCTCTGTGAGCTTGGTTGTTTTCTTGCAAACATTTCATTATCCAAACTAGGTAACATCATCAGTGATAACATGTTACTAGATGTTACCTAGTTTGAGTATTGAAACATCTGCAAAAAAACCAACCAAGCTCACAGAGCACCAAGGACCTCTCATTTCAACCCTGAGCTACAAATATTCTCCTTTATAAGTTGGAGTAAAAATAGATCTTATCTTCATGGTGTAAAAATTCACAAGGGAGGTGATTGCTAAAATAAAGACTACAGTTTCTTGAACGACTAGACTGATTTATACAAAATATTAAAAAGCAGAGACAACTTATTAACAAAATATATTGTCAAGGCTATAATTTTCTCACTTGTAAAATATGGCTTAGAAAGATGGAGGATCAGAAGACTAAATAGAAAACATTTGATATTTTGGAATTATAGTGCCAAAGAATATTGTAGAGAATATCTTGAACTCCCAGAACCATCCTTCAATACTAAATGTAGCAAAACCAAATTGCTCACTAAAGGTACTAACAATGAACATAAATCTTAATTATTTGTAGAGCAAAAGTCATTAGAGGAAGCCATAATACATAGAAATATTGAAGGCAATTGAAAGAGGCTAATAGAAGATAAGGTGGCTAAATATGATCACTAGGACATTAGCAGGAACTGATTACAAGAACTCCCTGAGGAACTGGCCCGCGGCACGGCTGAGGAACTGGTCGTGGCCTGGGAACAGGCCGCGGCCGGGGCCTTGGACCGTGTCGCGCCTTTGCGGCCTCTGACCCGGCGGAGGTCTCGTCCGGCCCCTTGGTTCTCCGAGGGGCTGAGGGAGATGAAACGCCGGAGAAGACGCCTGGAGAGCACCTGGAGGTCCAGTCGCTCCGAAGCTGATCGGACACTAGTTAGGTCCTATT
The DNA here is from genome assembly GCF_028640845.1 of Ahaetulla prasina. NCBI lineage: Eukaryota > Metazoa > Chordata > Lepidosauria > Squamata > Colubridae > Ahaetulla > Ahaetulla prasina. The sequence goes on from NC_080539.1 coordinate 159,933,216, forward strand.
CTAGGACCTACCTAGTGGCAATGAGGGAAGCGAGGCGTTCTTACGCCTCCACCCTCATTGCGTCGGCAGATAACCGCCCGACCGCCCTGTTTGGGTGACCGCTCTCTCCTACATCAGGAGGTGCGGGATGACCCTTGCAGGGACGAGCCGAGGAGTTTAGTGGTTATCTATACGATAAAATCGCTCAGCTGAGGGACGGTCTGGACCGAATTTGGGATGATCAAGCGAGGAGAGGAGGCACGTCTTGTTGAGCCCATTTGGGATGAGTTTGACCCTGTGGCTCCGAGGGGCGTGGACAGGTTGTTGGGGAGGCTTCACGGCACGACATGTTTACTGGACCCGTGCCCTTCCTGGCTGGTACTGGCCACTCAGGCGGTGACACGAGGCTGGCTCAGAGGATTATCAACGCTTCTTTGTTGGAAGGGTTTTCCTGCCGCCTTGAAAGAGGCGGTGGTGAGACCCCTCCTTAAGAAGCCCTCCCTGGACCCAGCTATTTTGGGTAATTATCGTCCAGTCTCCAACCTTCGCTTTGTTGCGAAGGTTGTAGAGAGTGCCGTGGCGCGACAGCTACCCCAATACCTGGATGAAGATGTCTATCTAGACCCGTTCCAGTCCGGCTTCCGACCCGGATACAGCACGGAGACAGCTTTGGTCGCATTGGTGGATGATCTCTGGAGGGCCAGGGACAGGGGTTATTCCTCTGCCCTGGTCCTATTAGACCTCTCGGCGGCATTGATACCACCGACCATGGTACCCTGCTGCGCCGGTTGGGGGGATTGGGAGTGGGAGCCACCGTATATCGGTGGTCCCCCTCCTATCTCTCCGACCGGTCGCAGACGGTGTTGACAGGGGGGCAGAGGTCGACCGCGAGGGGCCTCACTTGTGGGGTCCCACAGGGGTCGATTCTCTCGCCCCTGCTGTTCAACATCTACATGAAGCCGCTGGGTGAGATCATCAGTGGTTTCGGGTGAGATACCAGCAGTACGCTGATGACACCCAGCTGTACTTTTCCACCCCGGCCACCCCAATGAAGTTGTTGAAGTGCTGTCCCGGTGTTTGGAAGCCGACGGGTCTGGATGGGGAGAAACAGGCTCAAGCTTAATCCTCCAAGACGGAGTGGCTGTGGATGCCGGCATCCCGATTCAGTCAGCTGTAGAGAATATCTTGAACTCCCAGAACCATCCTTCAATACTAAATGTAGCAAAACCAAATTGCTCACTAAAGGTACTAACAATGAACATAAATCTTAATTATTTGTAGTGCAAAAGTCATTAGAGGAAGCCATAATACATAGAAATATTGAAGGCAAGTGAAAGAGGCTAATAGAAGATAAGGTGGCTAAATATGATCACTAGGACATTAGCAGGAACTGATTACAAGAACTCCAAGAAGCAATTACTATTAGAGTATCCTAGTAAAATTGTACGCATTAAGACACAGAGTCAGAAGCAAATGAATGATTGAACAACAACAATTTCAATACTGTAGAAGGTAATAGCATTCTGTGTGCCTCAGTATATATTCATGCCAGCCATATGACCACAGAAACATCTTCAGATAATGCTGGCTCTCTCAGCTAGGAACACTGCTCTCTAGAGTTGGACACAACTGGGCAGGGGAAACCTTTACCTTTGTACGAGATTTAAATGTATGTTTACTCCTCGACAATTGAAATCTTAACAAGTCAGTCCTAGAGGAGATCAACCCTGACTTCTCTTTAGAAGGCCAGATCCTGAAGATGAAACTGAAATACTTGGGCCACCTAATGAGAAGGAAGGACTCACTGGAGAAGAACCTAATGCTGGAAAGATTGAGGGCAAAAGAAGAAGGGGACGACAGAGAATGAGGTGGCTGGATGGAGTCACTGAAGCAGTAGGCATGAGCTTAAATGGACTGCAGAGGATGGTAGAGGATAGGAAGGCCTGGAGGAACGTTGTCCATAGGGTCGTGATGGGTCGGACACGACTTCGCAACTAACAACAATTGAAATCTTTAATCCTTTAATTCACTTCTCGCCTGGACTATTGCAATGCTCTCTACATGGGGCTCCCCTTGAAGAGCACCAGGAGGCTCCAGCTAGTCCAGAATGCGGCTGTGCGGGTAATAGAGGGAGCACCACGTTGCTCCCATATAACACCTATCCTGCGTGGCCTGCACTGGCTGCCGGTAGCCTTCTGGGTGCAATTCAAGGTGCTAGTGACCACCTTCAAAGCGCTCCATGGCTTAGGACCGGGTTATCTACGAGACCGCCTTCTGCCACCGATAGCCTCCCAACGACCTGTGCGCTCCCACAGAGTGGGCCTGCTCCAGGTGCCATCAGCCAAACAATGTCGGTTGGTGGCCCCCAGGGGGAGAGCCTTCTCTGTGGCAGCACCGGCCCTTTGGAACGAATTACCTCTGGGGTTACGCCAACTCCCCGACCTCCGAACCTTCAAGCGGGAATTGAAGACTTTATTATTCAATCGTGCGGGACTAGCCTAAGTGCATTTTAATTAATTTATTTATTATAATTTTAAATTTTAAAAGGGTTTTATCGGTCTAGGACCATTTTAGTGAATTGGCCTATTAAATATTTTGTTTTAAATTTTAAATCTGTTATTTATATTGTTGTATTTTTGTTGTTTTAATATGGCTGTAAACCGCCCTGAGTCCTTCGGGAGAAGGGCGGTATAGAAATTAAATTATAAATCAATCAATCAATCAATCAATCCTTAAAATGCTGGATCATGTTTTATAAGATTTGAAAAACTGATTTAGGAGTAGATCTTTCTTCACACTGAGTTTTTGGATTCCACCCTCCAACCCCAATTATAACTAGAAAAAAGTGTAACATTTTAACAGAAAAACACTGCTGCATAGGTAGGTTGTTGAAATAAAGGCACTCAGCAGATTTTTAATGCCAGCCCAAGATCATCACAATCCTAATGTTCTTCAGGATATACATAACTTTGTATGGAATTATTATATGTAGTGAAATGCAACTATGAGAAAAATGTTCTGCTAATTTAAAAGTCCAATATGGCTTTGTGATAATATTCTATATATGATATTTACCTGAATAATTTACTTATACAGTCCAATTTTGTAGTCTCCATATATTTCCTATGCTTCATTTGTAGGGTCTTGAACATCCTAATTAAGACTCAAGCCTTTTCAGTTTACAGCTGTTTATTCCTGTTGAAAGAGTTGTACATTAGGTTAAGTCTTCATACATTTATTTTGAAGAGATATTATACTGAGAAATAAATTGGTCTAAAATATATTTTAACAAGCACTTTGTTAGAAAAGTTAGGCAATAACTTCCAAAGAGAGTATTCTCCAATGCCCAATATCTTTTCTTAATTTTCATATCTGTATTTTGAAGTATATTTATAATATTGTCATACAATGATAATGTGCGTATGTCTGTGTGTGTATTTTTGTTGAAGTGGTGTATTCATTTCATTACGTTCAGAAATGCATCTCTTAATCACAATATAGGGAAACCTGCCTCTATCTGAAGCAAAATAGAATATTCTGGCATGGGAAATAAAGAAAAGAGAGATAAGCTTGTCCAATATTTCTATAAATCAACATTATTCCCACTTGAGGAGGCTTTTGCGGTATTTGGGGAAATACCAATCATTGTAAACTTGGTCAATGGTAAACTATTAGTGTTTATATCATTTTATTATGGTATTGTAAACCACCTAAAGTCGGATGAGATGAGCACTATAGAAATTTAATAATTAATAAATTTAAAAAAATCTATGTGTCTTGTGACACTTATTAAAAAGATTCATATACGGCCTTGCTTATAAGACCTCAGTATGTTAAAGAGTCAATCCAATGATCATGTTTTCCCATATCTTTTAGATTGGCTAAGGAGTTTTTCATCTTTCCTGAGCTACTATGATTGCAACAAATCTGAGTAGAAAAGAAGAAAAATGGAATTAAGGTCCATATCAAAGGATATCAAGAGAGCTAGTTTGGTATAGTGGTTAAGGCACCAGGTTAGAAACTGGGAGATGGTGAATTCTAGTCCATCCTTAGGTACAATGCCAGCTGGGTGATCTTGGGCCAGTCACTGAACCCTGAGGAGGAGGCAATAGCAAACCATTTATTGGCAAAAAACCTGCAAATGCCAGGAGTCAGCACTAATTTGAAGGTGCACACACACACACAAATGAAATAAATGGAAGCTATGAAAAATGGTTGGCAAATGAGAGTCAGCTTATACTAGCAACATCTAGTATAATCCAGCCCAGAGCACAATCAAAATAGGGCATTCAGTCTTCAGCCAGGCTACTACGGTGAGAAATGTGTTACGGACAACTACAGGTGAGTAAGATAAAGCAGTAATGTGATAATTGACACAAACATGCCTTTGCTAAGACTAGGGAAATTATTTTAAAAAAGTGTCCAATTTGTAACTGTTCCATTCTTTCTCCATGATTGCAAGTATTATTTCTGTTTGAAGCCAAAGCAAGCTGTGCGTTACAAATGAAATGTCAGGGGACCACTTCCCATTTCTAATCAAGAGCTATTTGTTGACTTCTAAAAAAAAAAGTTAAATGAATGTTCAACTAAATTAGCACAGAGTTCTCCCACCCCAGCAACTGTTCCATTTGCTAATCATTTCCAATACAATAATTTCAATACATTTGAAAAATGCAGACACTTCTCCATACTGTCCTCGGCAGACTGGAAATGTATCCAACATGATCTTGCCTATATGCTTGCAGATCTATAGCTCTCAAACAGCATCTTCAGCCAATCATTGCTGAGCCTGAGCTAACCTAGCTGAGCACCAATAATGCCATCTAATCATCACTCATTTTCTCAGAACCAAAGTTGGCTGTTGCAATGTTTACAGTCCCCCACAGAATTCTAGAATCCCTTGATTTAAGGGTCATTGCCTCCTTTTTCACAAAGAGAAAAAATTTTTTCTAGCATTTCTCTAATGCATGCATATGCACATAAAGAGTCAGACATAATCCATGAATTCAAGGTATTTTTTATGACAAGCAGCAAAATATTCTTTTCTTTTTAGGGTGATATGTTGGTTCTTACAAGGGATTATTGATTTTTGCAACTATTAGCAAATGAACTAAGGTTCCTTTAAAAGGCCTTCTGCGATCTACGATACTAGATGAGAACTGCAGTGAAATGCATTATTTTAATCCTAGAAATATTGCATGCAAGCAACTCAGAGAAAATAACATGTCATCAAACCTGTATTCAAAAGCTTTTTCCCATGACACAAACTGAATGAAACATGCAGTGGAAAGGAGAAGGTTTGGCAAGCACTCTTTCCATCAATAAGAAAATAAACACCACAAAAAAGGATGAATTTTCTGAAAAATGAGTTTTCAGTTTTGTTGAAGCACAGAATGGAAAAACCAAGCACCATTTTAAAAGTGATAGGGAAGCATTTTTAGGGGTATTCGCTATACCTTCACAAAGAAAAAAAATAAAAGTGTTCTCCTTAGAAGCACTGTCACCATACTTTTATTCAAATGTGTGACTACATTAGACTTGCATGGCAGTTGGTACCATATAATTGTTGGAGATCATAAATATCTATGGAGATTCTCAATCATCCAGGTTATGGTTTGCTCCAAAGGTGCTTTTCCAAAAGGCAACTGGATTTTCTTGGTTTCTTCTCTGAAAACATTTTGTTTCTCATCCAGGAAACTTCTTCAGTTCTGACTGACTGGTCGTAATTGGAAGGATTTATATTCTTTGCAGTCATTTGGTTGTTAGCCTTCTGAAGGTGAGTCATTAGCACTCTAAGAATCATTGAGGCCACTTGGGGGTTTATCTCTATCATCAAAGTCACCTGAATCAGAATGCAAACAGGTGTGGAACCTTCTTGGGATTGCTGAAAGGACTAGATAGTAATCTTTGATTCATTAATTACATCTATATCACCCTCTGATTCCAGGAAGAACATAAATCAGGATAATAAAAATCATTCAAAAAGTGTTTTCAATGCTTTAACAATTTATCATTGTAATACACTTCTTTCAAATTCTTTGAAAACAGGCACAGCAGCCATAATTTCTCATGTGCATTCGACCAAGTTCCGTTGTAATCTTTAGCTTTAAAAAAAATATAGTAGAAAAACCACTTTGCAGCATGTAGTTATTTGAAATAACATGATCATCCAAGTATGTACTTTTGAGAATTGATGGCATTATCAAAATATCCATTTTCCAGAAAGAAAGAAAATGGGAAAATAGGCTCCAGTTGTCCATTTTCTTAGCCATCGACAGCAACTTATTTGAAGAAAATAAAATGAAAACGCGTTACTTCCAGAATCCTGGCTTTGTTAATGGACATTTTCCATGAATTGCCTTGATAGCTCTGCCTGTCAAGATAATTAGATAAATTATTCCTTCAATCTACATTTACAGACTCACTCAAACAGGTATAGAAAATTACCCCAACTAAAAAGCTAAAAATCAACAATGGCATTAGTGTTCCAATCTCACATTTTTTTTCATCGACAAGATGGATAACATATTGAATAAGCTTCTGTTTCACTGTCCTTTCTATTTTGCTTTTAAATTCCCATTTCAGTTCTCTTTAAACGTAAGAGGCTGAGAATGACAGATACTGTGGTTTGTTAAAGAGCATTCATAAGGTTGTGAAGTATTTCCAGATCTTAGACCTGCTTTTAGGGCAAAACTCAAGTAAGTAAATAAATGGATGTTCTTAAGAAAGGATTTAATGATTCTGTTTAAACATATTAATACATCTAATAACAATCACTGTATTATTTCTAATTGTTTATTTCTAATAAACTGGAGATATATTCAGCAGCCTTAAAAAGACTAATGAAGGATACATCCTAAACAAAATGAAATAGTTTCCCCACTGTTTCAGTGGAAGATCTCTTCAACTGAAATCACTGAAAGATACAAATGTTAATTTTTTTTCAAAATTTTGTCTTTATTATACATCTGCATTTCATCCAAAGAACATTTGTAGCCATTTCATTCAAATGGGATTTTTTTTCCCCCAATTCCACAGAATGCTTGTTCTTTGTATATTGATTTTGCATCAGTTAAAAGTGGAAGAATTAATGAAGCAATACTATACTTGAGACTGACCAACTTAGGGGGCCATATGATTTGGCAGAAATTCCACTGCTCCAGCAGAATAACAGATGTATCATTATTAGTACAAATGTTATATTAAGTATTATAGTCTGCCAGGAGGGATATAGTAGAAGAAAAAAACTTGCCAAAATGGTGTATGGTTATGAGTGTGGCAATTGGAAATCCTTATAACCTTTCAATCTACAGACATACCTTAATCAGTGATGCATCTTTATGCATAGGCAGGACAAATTATTTATTTTATAGATTTTAATGGAGGTGGTAAGAATAGCCAAATGGATGATTGGTCTACTGATATTGATATGAACAGTATGACATAAGACATCCAACCACAGTCTATATCTCTATTAGTATATAAAGCACAGAGAAAAATCCTTGCATATCCAATGTGTATTTGAAAAAGAGTTGATCAGGATATATAAGGGAAGGAAGAATCTGGGGATGGATTTAAAAGAGAGAGCCTGGAATCCCTACATAGCCATAAGTGAGCTAGATCTAGCCCCCTCCTCCCCCACTTTAATTCTGTGGGCTTTTATCTAATTTGAAGTAAGTGCCAACCTTAGTTGAGAATATTCCTGTGCATAGGCATTTGGTCTTCTCCCAATTGTCATTTATATTCTGCAAATCCAAGATGTAAGTATAGCAATTCTTTTTATTTCACTATGTAGGTAGATCCCAGGTGAGAGAAGCAATAAGATAGAAACCTTCTGGCCATTTATTCTCCCAAATACACCATTGATAAAGTTCAAGGCCACTGAGATGTAGAGGGCAGCACATTATTTCAGTAAATGTGAGATAAACATTGCTGAATATTTTTCGTGTTTTTATTTTCAGGAATAAAATAGCAGCAGAAAGTTCTGTGGGACCCATTAACTTCTGGTTTTCCAAATTGTTTGCTGGGGCTCAAAGTTCCAGTATATCCCTTTTACATCAGTGCAAAAAGCAAACAAACCTAGTGGTTCTTAAAACTGTTTGACCCACTTATCCATTTTCCTGGTCTCAAATATTGTCATTATTGTCCCCCCTCCAAAAAACAGGCTCTGTTGGTTTATAGAAGCATCTCAGCAGCGAGAATCCAAAACTGGATCTTTGACTCTCATTTGACATTAAAAATTGCTCCATTACTCACAGGATATGCCAGACTACTCCCTTGGGTATAATTATTCTGAATTTAAGAACCACTGCTTCAACCAGTGGAACTTGGTATTCCATAAGAAAACAATGTAGATCTCAAGAGCCTAAAGTTTGCCTAATCTTGATTAGGAATAGAAATATCTTGGGAAGGAGAGATTACTTAGCCCTGGGAAGCTACACTAAACCTACACCCTCATTTGGTATAAGATTTATGATCAAATCTGTTACCAGGTAACATATTCATCAAGAAAAAATCAGATTAGTACTTCACTGCTCAAGCAGTGCTCTTTATCAAATCTGGTTCAGATGCAATGTGAATTCAAATGTGGCAGAACCTGCACCATTGCATGCACAATAAAAGATCAGACTGTTTTAATTTTCAGCTACTCACTATTATATGGATTATCTGAAGGCAAGCTTTGGTTATGAACTTCACATCTATAATTGCAGATTTATTTGTAGGACTTAAGATCCAGTATGTATTAAGTGCCATGGTTTTTCCAGTAACGATTTATGGATATAAAAAATGTACATGAAAGAAACAGGATAAAAGAATCTCAACGCAATTGAACTTTGGTGCAGGAAAAGACTTTTAAGGAAGCCATAGATAGGCAGGAAAATAAACAAATGGATCAGAATAGATAAAATAAATTAAACCATAATTTTGAATCAAAACACCAAAGACTAGAGACCAACTGTCACATTGTGGATACAACATGTAAAGATTCGGTTCCCTTGGGAAGTCCATAATATTTGGAAAAGGTGAAGGAAAAAGAGGAAAAGGATAGCAAAGAATCCACAATTGAAGAATCTAAAAATCCATGTTAAAGACAGGTAATTCTAGAATGAATCTATCCCTATGTTGGTTAATGATTGACACTGGCTTGATGACACTTAAGAATTAGTGTATAATTTCAATATATATAGTTGAGGCCATTGGAGTAATTTTATTTTTATGATTTACTTTTGAGGGGGGGGTGTTTGATTTTTTTCTCTACTTTTGGGTAGCTTTATTGTAAATTATATGTACGGTTAAATGTATGCTGTTTAGTATGGGTATGTCATTAATTCCTTGGAGTATATTTTGCATGATTTGCTTTATCTGTGTTTTACTAATCTTATGGTATATTTTGAGAGAAGTGGTGTTTCTTTCCTTTGAAATAAACAAAATAGAGACTGATCTGAACAATTCAGGATTAGAGATTGCAGTGTGAAATGGCTACCAGACAAACTACCAGACAAATGTATGAAAAACTACAGAAAATAAAAACTTTTCTCTTTCTGGCAGCAAGGCCATAGATGAAAGATTTAGGCAACAGTTTGGGACTAGCTCATATCACACATAATGGTGATAGTACAGTATAATCCAAGCCTTCCAGTATTTTTCCAGATTTGAAAAACAGATTTTAATTTTCTGTGTTGCTGTTTGTCATAATACCTCATAATAATAGCAAACCAAAATAAATCACAGGCAATGAAGAAAATGCAGACATTAGCCCAAGAGAATGATTTAACTAAGAAGAAAAGTATCTTTTCTTGGCCAAATCTGAATGGCATAAAAATGTAATTTAAACTGCTTTAATGTCAGAGCTGAATACAGATAGCCCTAGACATGGATGTTGTGACTAGTGGTTTTGGCTAATGATATCACAAGAATACAAACAGCAATATCCACATGAGGTCAGAGAGGGATGTGAAAGTATTTCTCCAAACCAGCTGCCATAAAGGAATTAAATTTGTGAGCCAGGCAACTTTATCCAGTTAGAATTTGCTTTTTAAATTTCACAGGCTCCCTGCAATCACAGATTAATGTGGCTGATAACACCATTGTATTCTTACAGTGGATATTTTCAGAAATTTGAAACCCTAGGTATCCATTAGAAGCCACAATGACATCCTAACCTAATGAGATTGTGCACCTCCTGCCGTCATCAAACAAGTAGCACATGGATGATGGTAATGGCACTTCTACATTTTTACCCATAGTTGGAAGTTTAAGAGAGATTGAAAGAATGAAATAGGTACAAAAGCCTGAGGAGCCATTTTAGTTCATAAAACTACCCAAAGCATGACTGGTTGTCTTCATTCTTTAAGTTGTATATAAGGAGGGTTAAGACTCTATGTTATAGTTTGCAAGACTTAGGATACCTATTTTGTCTCTTAAAACCTCCCAAATGACAAACCTAGGTTAAAAACAGAATGCTCCAAAACTGCCATGAAAATCCATGGTTATCCAGAAGTTAGCAGAAAAGAGAGAAAAAATTACAGCCTACATCTGTGCTGCAGAAAATTTATTTTAAAATAAACTTGAAATAAGGAAAGGACTCTAAGACAAGTACTGCATAGCTTTAATATGCATCATGTATCTTTCTATCCAGCAATGCAAAAACCAAACAAATTCACTGGCTTAAAGTGTGTATTATTGTCACAGAAAAGCAATTCAGCCAGTTCTTTATTTGCTTACGTTCAATAGACAGAATCTTGCCAGACTAAATCTATACTACTTTCAGCTTAACAGATATACAATACCCAGAGAGATATTAAAGAATGGCTCTCTTTACTCTCTTCCATTGTCTCCTCCCCATCTCCAGGCTGTGCTGCCTCTTGTCTAGCTCCCCTTTCTGGGATTTGTTCCCTCCTTTCTGGAAAACTGCTGCTTCACAGTAATCCATCATACCAGCTCCCCTTCTGTGGGCATCATCTCTCACAACTATGTATGAATGCATTGGTTATATAACTGAAGATGTTGTAAATGAAAATTACACTGATGCTTCTGATACCGTGTTTCCCCGAAAATAAGACAGGGTCTTATTTTCTTTTGACCCCCCGAAATATGGCCTTGGCCTTATTATCGGGGGGGGGGTCTGACAGAGAGAAGCTCCCTCCATGCACCATCAAGCCCTGCCCCTCCTGCGGGGGGAGAACGTAAGTGGCCTGAAGGCATCAAGCCACGAGTGCCTGTTCCCTCCCACTCTTGAGCACCTCCCAGGCCTCACCACATCGATGTGGGCAAAGCCAGTGAACACCCAGCTGGAAGTCGCTGGAAATGGGGAATATGCCACTCAGGCCAGCCGCCTGCTGCCAAGTCTTCCGGGAGCCAGGACAGAGACGTGGCGAAGGGCGAAGGGAGCCGCGGCCCCACATGGGGAGACCGTGCCGCCGCCATCCAAGCACTGAGGATGGCTTCCTCTGTGGCTTCTAAAACCTGGCTGGAAGCCGAAAAAAAGCCGGTCGGGCCAGCTGTTGGCTGTCGCGTCTTCGGGGAACTGGGGCAGCCACATGGAGTGGGAACCATAGAGCGGGAAGCGCACTCCCAGAGCAGCTGCTGCCAGAAGACTGGCAAAGCAAAGGAAGCAGGGGAAGCCATCCTCAATGCTGGGTGGGCACCACGTGGCAAGAAGTGCCGGGTGGCTGCTCTCTTTTGAGCGGGGCAGGAGTTTGCAGGTGAGGGGAATGGATGGATGAATGAATGGGAGGCAGACGAGCACCAAGAATGCGGGGCGGGGGGAGAGAATGAGAGGCAGCTCTGGATCAACTTAGCTGATTTGCTGGTCACAATTAAGGGGCCCAGCTGCCATTAGCTGACCGGGGAAGTGCTGCCTCCTGTGCTGGCCATGCCCATCGCTTCACTAGGGCTTATTTTCAGGGGAGGGTGTATATTTACAGCCACCCCAAAAATCAGGCTTGGCCTTATTTTCGGGACATGTCCTATTTTCGGGGACCTTGCCCAGTTACTACATAAAAGGCCAGATTAGTCAGGAAATTGAATTTGTATTTCACAAAATCCATGCGGTTCCAAAGGTCATTTTTATTTTGGATAGTTCAAGAAATGGAGCTTTTTTTTTTCATCACAGGATCAGGCCTGTGATACTTTGATAGGAGACTTACAAAATCTGAGCTAAGGCCAAGTCCACCCATAGGAAGAAAGCAATGTCCAACCACTTCCATCCTCTGCCAAGAAAACTAGACGTACTATAATATCACCAGGAGTTGAACTCCACTTAACAAGGTCTTTACCTTTAAAAAATTTTAAATGAGGAAAAAGATAAAAGCATCTATGAAATCACCAGCTCTACATTCCTGTTTAAAACCACTTATGTCAGCCAAAACATGAAATCTCCACCTTTATTTTAAGAACTATGACCCACTCACACTCCCCTAATTGGAGACCTGTTATCAACAGATAAAAGTGATCCAACATGATCCTTATCTCGCCACAGTAATGGGGGAAGAATGGAAAGAGGATGAAGAAGTGAAGAGCTAAACTTGGCAAAGGGAAGATCTGGCAGACATAAAGGTGACTCAAGATCACTATCTTTTGGTTTGGATGGCTTGCAATTTCTCTTTCTAAGTTAGCTGGACCAGATCCTATTACATTTTCTCTGTAATCATGGCAAGAAATGGAAGAGAGCAACTTAAAATGCTTCAAAGTTTTGGAACTCTTTCCGGCCTCTCTCTGCAGCTTGGATCATTATTCCACTCAAAACAGAAAATGACAGGCAGGTTTCCTAACAGAGCCCTGCAAGCTATTTGCCATCATGCTTAATCCACTTTATGTTTCCTTTCATGTACAGCTTCATGCCAAGGACTCACAGTTACGAGAAGGTTTTGTCTCTGAGAACAGAGAGGGTTTTGTCTCTGCACTTAAGCACAAGCCGACTTCAGTTTTTTTCTTTCAAAGGTTTTTCTTTTGTGATGGATGTAGTGATTCTGAAAGGTGCACACTTGGAAAACAATACAGACTGTTTTAGTCAGCTCAAGTTCCCATGCCAGGAGCCAGATTGACCAAAATACAATGATCTCTTCCCACAATAATTTCTTAAGCAGGCCTTGCCTCACTCTTTCCTTCGATATGACACAGATGTATGCAGTGGCCCAGGAGGGAGGGGTAGGTAAAGAATATAGTCTTGTTTTTTTTAAAAAAGGTTCTGTTTTCCATCAAGTCACAAATTTGAGGCACTAAGGTCAATAGAAAATCAGAAATAGGCCCTCTGCCATGCCCATGGTGGCCAAATGCAAAGAAAAATAGACCTCTTGCACTTATTTAAAAAGACAAGTTATATCTGATTGACTTACGCCAGTGGTAGTCAACCTGGTCCCTACCGCCCACTAGTGGGCGTTCCAGCTTTCATGGTGGGCAGTAGGGATTTTGTCTGAGACTGAAGCACTTTCCTTTTTTTTTTAATTTAATTGACTTTTTAAAAAAATTTCATAGCATTATTTAAAAACATTTTCATTAGGTTTTCATAAAATTCCCCGTGACAATTCAAATTTCTGAAAATATACTATTTGTATCGCCCGTGCATAAGTGTAGTTCACGTTACATAAGTGAAACTAAATGGCGCTATAGTGCGACCACAAACAAAAGAGCCTCATCCCAGAATAGCTCGCGCATCTCCCCCCACACCACCCAGCTGTAACAGACAAGCAGAGCTGGTAGCCGGCGCCCCCCCAACCCAATCCACGATGCGCGAGAGGCATGCGCAGACAATATATGGCGCATTACTGTGGAACCGGTGGGCTGTTAGAAAATTTTACTACTAACAGAGATACAAAAGTGGGCGGTAGGTATAAAAAGGTTGACTACCCCTGACTTATGCAGAGCTAGTTAATCCTGTAAGGGCCGTTATTGCAGAACCCAGCAAGCAGCGGGTTGCCGATTAAGTCAAGGAATTACCCTCAACCCTAGAAGCTTGGGTTCTGTTCAATCCTTACATCTGCTAGTGGTCACCTTTTCTGTTCCTGCCCAGGCTAGATGAGGCATGCACTCCAAGTATCCCACTGCCTGCTCACAGCACTAAAAAGTTCCCCATCCCTTCATTGTTTTTTGCATATTTAAGATGAATTCTAGGAATGATGCTACTTTGTTTCTATGAAGCTGAACTATCCGGTCTTCCTAATTGCAAACATTTTATTTATTTTATTTTTATTTTATTTATTTATTTATTTTATTTATTTAATTTTGTCACAACAGTATACATAAACATTGTCATAGTAAAAAAAGAAAAACATATCATGAAATATATATATATATATAAGTAAAGGATATGCATAGCTATATTAATTAGATATAATAAAGAGAACAATAGGACAGGAACGGTAGGCACTTTTGTGCTCTTATGCACGCCCCTTATAGTCCTCTTAGGAATGGGGTGAGGTCAATAGTAGAGTTTTTGGTTGAAGATTTTGGGATTTTTTGTAGAGACTATGGAGTCAGGTAATGAGTTCCAAGCATTAACAACTCTGTTGCAGAAGTCATATTTTCTGCAATCAAGTTTGAAGCGGTTGACATTAAGCTTGAATCTATTTTTTGCTCTTGTAATATTGCGATTGAAGCTGAAGTAGTCATTTACAGGAAGGATATTGCAATAGATGATTTTGTGTGTTAAACACAGGTCATGTCAAATTCGACGTAGTTGTAAATTTTCTAATCCCAGGATTTCAAGCCTGGTGGCTTGAAATCCATGAACCTATAGATCCATGAACTCACTCTCTCTCTCTCTCTCTCTCTCTCTCTCTCTCTCTCTTTATCTATATATATATATATATATATATATATATATATATATATATATATATATATATATATATATATATGAACCTATAGATCCATGAACTCTATAGATATAGATAGATAGATAGATAGATAGATAGATAGATAGATAGATAGATAGATAGATAGATAGATGGATCTATATAGATATAGATCCATGAAATAGAAAGAACCTGTTCCGTTTTCGTTGAATTATTGTGGCATTACGACTACAATGGTACTACAAGAAAAGAGGAGAAAAATAAAGAATAGAATAAAATAGAATAGATTTTTTTTATTGGCCAAGTGTGATTGGACACACAAGGAATTTGTCTTGCTGCTCTCAGTGTACATAAAAGAAAAGATACATTCATCAACACTTATTGATAGTCCATTGCAGAGAGTAAGGAAGATGACCTTGACAGATAGGGCAGATTTTTTTAAATTTATTTATTTATTTATTTATTTCGTCAAGCATGTATTAGATAACAGATATAAGTATAAACATGATTATGAATATTATAAAATGGATATGAATAAAACGGAACATTAGGACAGGGATGGTAGGCACACTGGTGCGCTTATGCACGCTCCTTACAGACCTCTTAGGAATGGGGTGAGGTCAACAGTAGACAGTCTAAGGTTAGAGTTTTGGGGGTTTGTGGAAGATCTGATATCAAAGCAACCAGAAGAAGAAAAAACATGTTAAGTCCAAAGCCAGCACAAATTGTGCTGAGTAGTTCAGATGCCTCTCTAATTCAACAGGTATAAAAAGAGGAGGATGTACAGCACAACCAGACTTGCAAGATTGTTATTATACTCACTCTCAATAAAAGTAGTTCTAATCTTCCTGTGGAGTTGATTCTTGGTGTGCTCTATCTGGTGGACTTGACATCATGTTAGTGTCAAAAGAGACATGGGGAAAGGGGATGAAGGCGCTTATTTGTGCTAACACCTGGAAAAACAAAGGAAAGGTACAAGGTGAAGTAAGAAGGAAATAGTTCCTAAAAGAAAACAACAGCTACTGGTAGACTGGTCCACACAGAAGGGAGTCAGAAGGTTTTGCAGTGACCATAATCCAGAATGACACCTGCCTAACCCTGCTGTCAACCTGTTGACCAGAATTTCTGGAGTTGGCTTAAGAAATAGCTGGGAGCAATATAGAGCAAAGCAGCTTAGGTTACTGTGCAGAATCGAATGTTTATGCAGGCTTGCTGAGGAATAAACCCCACAAAATATCAGAGGACATTTTTTTATATAATTCCACTTGGAGCTTTATTTAGGGGTCATGTCTTAATAAAGCAATAATTCATGATGTCGAGCTTTCTTGCTTCTAGGAATGGGAAACTAATGCCCTCCCAGTTTTTCAAGGAAGCCTGTGCTGGCCATGCTGGCTGAAGTTACTGAACAATTTAATAACTGGAAGACCATTGAATATCCATATTCTAAGACATCATAAAAAGGTAAAGGTTCCCCTTGCACATATGTGCTAGTCGTTCCCGACTCTAGGGGGCAGTGCTCATCTCTGTTTCAAAGCCGAAGAGCCAGCGCTGTCCGAAGATGTCTCACTGGTCATGTGGCCAGCATGACTAAACGCCAAAGGCGCACGGAACACTGTTACCTTCCCATCAAAGGTGGTCCCTATTTTTCTACTTGCATTTTTATGTGCTTCTGAACTGCTGGGTTGGCAGAAGCTGGGACAAGTAACAGGAGCTCACCCCTTTATGCGGCACTGGGGATTCGAACCACTGAACTGCCAACCTTTTAATCGACATGCTCAGTGTCTTAGCTACTGAGCCACTGCGTCCCAAGGCAAGATATCAGAATACTTATATTAAATTATTGTTTAAGGTTGTCACATTTTTTCTAAAATTTCAGTGTAAAACATGGTTTATTTTACATTTAGGTTTTAGCTTAATGACAAATTCTTAGTAGTTGAAAAAAAAATCCAAGAAAATTAAGCTAGCCTAAATTTGCTTTCTAAATATCACTCTTAAAATGCACAGAATGTCTGCTTTTACCTTTAAAAGTTCTACATTCATGCTGCTTCAGAAATGTTTTTCAGAAACTTAAATTTGACTTTAGTCTTCAACCTCCCTATTTTTTAAAATTTAAGTATTTTCTTCAAATAAGTGTCCCTGAGGAAAGAGTGTTTCCTTCAAAAGTGGAGAAGGGTGACATCTAGTGGACATTCATGACAGTGCTTGCTAATTATAAAAATGTGAGGATGATCTCCAGATGTTAATAAAATGTAATGTAGCTTTACTTTACTGTAGTAAAATTATTTATGACAAATTTTCTGAACCTGGTGCCCCCTCCAGCTGTTCTGTATGACAGGGCTGTAACTGCCAGGATAAGGTATCCAAACAGCATTGGATTGGGAGAGGGGCAACTTTATAGTCCTCTTCCTACAACTCTTAGCCACAATAAAGTCCAATATTCTTATAGGTCTGGAAATACAAAATTAAAAAACCCCAAACTTTCAATTGTGGAAAAAAGGAATTTCCATCCACTTTCCTCCAAAAATTCTTCATATCTCATAAATTCTTATCCAGGGAGAATAGTGATAAGGCTCCATGATATTTTTATCTTTCTCTCTTTTGTCCATCAAGGGAGTAGTGGGTGTAGCTTTGGCACTGTTAAGGATGAATATTCTGTGCTGCCTTATATCCCTTGGTGGAATGTTTTGTAACAAAGAAACTCGCTTAATCTGCAGAGGTTGTTTTTTTTTCTGGGAGAGTTAGATATTTTATGCAAGGTGAGCCATTTAACTGGGTTTAGGTTTTGCCATGAGAAAACTGACTGGATAGAATTAAACTTTGTGCAAGACTGGATCTGTTAACTGTTTGTCTGTCCCAGACTAACTGGGAATTGTTTCACTGGATCAATTAATTTCCCTTTAGTGTTTCCATAACATACGAACTCTTTGATTCTCCCAATTAAGAGAACACAGGCTAACCTTAAATTAGTGCCAAATATTGCTGTTAAAATTTGGATTGGAGTTACTTTGTGGGTTATCCTTACCTATCTAATAGATGAGCTAAAATAATCTATTTTATATCTCCAGATTATTCAAGATAGCAGTTGATGTTGAAAACTTTCAAAGGGTTCCTCCCAGAAACCCCCACACTACATATTCTGAGATGTGACATTCACATATCCTAAAGTTGCCAAGTTTAAAAAACATTGATTTAACTTCTGTTGCTCCTGCTGCTTTCTGAACCCAGTTAGTGCCTCACAGTGAGAGGGCCTTTAGTGGACAATACTCATTCTGAGTATTTCAAAGGGTATTTCTGAGTGTTTCTTGTTCTGTGGAAACTCTTGCATACTGTAATAAACATAGTTTAGCCCAGTGGTTGGTTTCAAATTTTTTTACTAACAGTTCTGTGGATGTGGCTTGGTGGGCATGGCATGGGAAGATTACTACAAAATCCCCATTTCCTCCCAATCAGCTGGGACTCAGGAGGCAGAGAATAGATAGGGGCGGGGCCAGAAAGAATTTTTACTACCGGTTCTTTAAACTACTCAAAATTTCTGCTACCGGTTCTCCAGAACTGGTCAGAACCTGCTGAAACCTACCTCTGGTTTAGCCTATGCATTCAGTCAATGTTCCTTTAGTGGCTTCCATCCACATTCCAGAGAATATTTTTCTTTTCTACAATATTTCTCCACTTTAGGGTGTCAGGGTTCCAAGAAGCACCCCCAACAAAATAAAACTCTGAGGCTTGAGGTTCCTCAAAGTTCCAATTTATTAGAGATGTCATGTTGGCACAGCTGGGAAAACCCGAAACTGAAAGCTTCCAGGTTTTCCACGCCCAGTTGACAGTTCACAGCCCTGCCCCACACCCACAAGTTCATCACATTGTCCAATCAACTCTTATTTATTTATTTATTTATTTATTTATTTATTTATTTATTTATTTATTTATTATTTATTTATTTACATTTCTATACCGCCCTTCTCCGAAGACTCAGGGCGGTTTACAGCCAAGTTAAAAAGACATATACAAAAATTAAAACACAATATTTGAAATTTAAAAATCTGAAACCATAAGGCCGAATATTAAAATAACAAGTAATAAAACCACTCAATTAAAAATTACTCTTAGGCCAACCCTGCTCGTTGAAACAAAAAAGTCTTGAGCTTGCGCTTAAAGGCCCGGAGGTCGGAAAGAAGGCGTAGCCCCAGAGGCAGTTCCATAGGGTAGGTGCCCCCACAGAGAAGGCTCTTCCCCTGGGGGCCGCCAGCCGACATTGTTTAGCTGATGGCACCCCGAGGAGACCCTCCCTGTGGGAGCGCACAGGTCGATGGGAGGCTATTGGCGGCAGTAGGCGGTCCCATAAGTAACCTGGTCCTATGCCATGGAGCGCTTTAAAGGTGATCACCAACACCTTGAATTGCACGCGGAAGACCACCGGCAACCAGTGCAGCTTGCGTAGGAGAGGTGTTATATGGAAGCTCCGAGACGCTCCCTCTATCCCTATCTCCCCCTATCCTCTATCTTCACACTCAATTGGATACAATCTTCAGGCAATCTCCATCAGATGCAGGATATCCTTGAATAGTGAATGTTGTTATGACTAACTTTCTACCGCTCCAAAAACAACCCCCTCCCAACTTCAACAGCTAAAATATGTGGTAGTTAAGAAGCAAAAAAGAAAATTGCCTTCCAAAACCGACATAGGGTTTTAATCCGTCTTTTCCAATCTAGCAGGAAATATGATGGTAATTTTAATGAAAGTATTCATAGTTATCTGGCTGCCTTGCATCTTACGGTCCCAAAGGTGCTTTTTTTTCCTGGTTTACCAGAAAGTCCAGTTGCCTCTTGAAAAAGCACCTTTGGGACAACCATGACCTGGATGACTGAGAATTTCCATAGACTTGTATCTTATTCTGTCCACAGAGGTCAATGCCACCCTCTTAGGGAGAAACAAACTTCAGCCATTAATCATTGGGCAATCCTGACCTGAAATCCTGCAGATTTTCTGTTACGCCAAGACTTGGACCGATGGGATTCAAGGGAAAGATGAACAGCATTTCCATTGTTTTTCTCTTTCCATAATCCCGGTTTCTGGATGTCAGGCTTTAAAGTAGCAGAGCTCCAGTGCTCTGTCAAGAAAAGCAGATGCCCATGTCCAGAAATACCACCATTCCCATAACCTGCGGATTTAGGCCACTGACTAAACCAGACCTCCTAAGCTTCTCCTTACCCCCACTCATCTTTCTTCACCACACATTATAGCAGGGGTCTCCAACCTTGGCAACTTTAAGCCTGGCGGACTTCAATTCCCAGCAAAGCTGGCTGGGGAATTCTGGGAGTTGAAATCCACCAGGCTTAAAGTTGCCAAGTTGGAGACCCCTGCATTATAGCACTGTTTTTCTCAACCTTGGCAATATTAAAACATGAGGATCCCAGAATTCCCCTCAGAGGATAAAAAAAAACACAACCCTCAGGGATTCAATTATTATTATTTTTAAAAAATAGCCCTTTTTAAACTGTTTATTTTCTTGTAAGCCAACCACAGATGGGAGGCATAGAAATTTATTAAATAAAAATAAAGATCTATTTCCCAACTGAAAGATTTTTCCTGCTTAAGTGAAAGTGAAGATTGGGTAGCAGGAAACATGAACGAGAGAAGGACTGGATGTTTTCTTTCCTTCCAAGCTTAACTCTTGATATCCATCACCGAGGGCACTCCTTGCCTTCTGCAATGACCTCACTTTTGATCATCAGCTTCTGCTCTGAAAATTCTCTTTGCCCTTCTCTCAGAATCTCCGGGTTACCATAGGAACAGGGAGAAACGCTTTCAAATGATTCAAGCTCACCTAGTGAGGAGGATAGCATCAGTTCCTCCCACCACTTGAAATATATCTTCTTCTCTCTCATGGCAGATAGGGATTGCTCTTTGAAGGAATCCCTTGTTTTTCCAGAAGACTCACTCAGAGGCAAATTGGTGCACTGAAGACACATAGCTGGGGAAGGGATAAGCTTTGGGGACGGGCTATAAAAGAGAAAGAAATGATAGAAAATATCTAATTAGATATTAGAAATTAGAAATTATCTAATACCTAATGAGGTAACCCACTTCTAAAACCCAATTTAGGGAAAGTATTCTTTTGGTTGGATGCGTTCGTATTTTTGATATTTTATGCAATGAAGATTTATTTCTGCTGCCAATAGATAGTTCTCAAAGAACTCTTTATAGAAATAGATTTTCAATTCTGTTTCCTCATCAAATCAAATGTTTAGCAAGGAGAGGGGTGAAAAGAAATAAAAGTCACAAAGCAGGAAAATAAATATCCTGCTGAACTGCCTTGCTTTATTTGTCTGTGGCCAAAAGAGATGGGATTTCGGTGGCCTTTTAAAATTTTAGGAGGAATAGCAACTCCTTGGGGGCCTTTACTCTTGCCTGACTATTTTTATTTGGAAGAAGCCCCCAATCAGCAAGGTGTAGGATGGGTACATATCTCAGCATCTTATGATGGGACTGATGGCTAAACTACACGATACACTCAGCGCCCCCCCACCCCCATCTACTTCCAAGGACATGGTAAAAAGAAGAAAAGTGCTCCTTTCTTACCAACCAATTTTTTTTCCTTTTCATTCCGCAATATGTATGTTAGGGAGAATGTTTTTTTGCCTAGGGGAGTAATATGTGTTTAGCCTCTCCTGTGGACATTTCATGATTAGAACCTAGGTCCAACCTTAAATTTCTTCATGTAGAGATGTGCAACCTGAACCTTCTAAAAGTTATAATCAAATGGTAATGCTTTAAAATGAGATAAAAGGTAAGTTTTTAAATTAATGCATGAAGAGTGACTGCATTAGCAGGAAGACCTCCAGACAGAGGATGAACAAGCTGTTGGAGCTTCCAAAATCCTCAGGGTGAACAATCTTCTAAAGTAAGATCAAAGAAGCAAAGTCACCCCTATTGGATTCATTGAGAAGTTGAAGAAGAAGGGGGAGATCTGGTTTTAATTGTTCAGGTATTCTAGAGATTCATACATCAGAATGGGAACATTCCAGCAGAAATCTTGAATAACAAAGAAAGTACCTGTCTGAATCTCTACCACTCTCTTCCAGCTTCCAAACAGTTGTCCTGGTTTTCCATACAGGATTTTTGCATGGTGTATTGAAATCCTGAATGCAAATAACACTAGCTAAATGATTAATGACATTGATTTTTTTACATGTTTTACAGATCATGTGTATAACAGAGACACCAGAAAATCTGAATCTTTAGACTCTTAAGTTGCCCGATAGTGATAGCCTTATCTGCTCTAGGAGGCAATCCTCATAACATCTCTGGAACATCAGTTCTAAGCAATCTATAGATCTAGCCTCCCATTGCCTGCTCATTTGACTCCAGGCAAATACTAGCATCCAAAGCTACCTGCCTCCAGGAATTTCACACACCTCCAAAATATCCATAGGGGGAAATTGCAGCTTCCCAATTTGGCAGTCTATATACGACTGCCACCTCAGTATGAAAAAAAGGATATTTTTAACGAAGCCTTCTTGGGAACAGAGGCTTTACAAATATTAAGAAAATTACAGAAGCTGTCAGTGTTGCAGTGACTGACCAGGAGAGGGAGCCAGAAAATCATTTCTCTTCCTGCCTTCCTGTGAGCTAGTATGCAAAAGCAACCTTTGAATTTTGGCAGTTGAATGCACATCTTTCAATATCTAAATTAGGATTGGGTGCTAATTATACAGAGAGCCAACTGGGGGATTCTGGGAGCTGAAATGTTGAGGGTATCTGCAGGGGATCCATTAATCTATTTCAAAATATGCTTGTGTATGAGGGCATCTCAATGGGGAAAGGGTGTTTGGATTTCTCAAGTGATGGGAACCTGGTTGTCCACCTTCTCCAAAGTTTTGAAACTAAATAATGCCCAACAACAGATCAGGATCAATACAGAGTGCTACAAATGGGATAAATTCTGCTTAGACCTTAGAGACAAGCCCATTCAATCTGTGAAGCGTATAAATTCTATGCAGTTTACGGTTAAGCGTTTTTTTTCGGGGGAAAGGATCTTGGTTGGCCAAGATAGTGATGTATAGAAATTTTGATTTTTGATAACTGATTTTAGCAGTTAGTCAAAATGTCCAGCAATTGCAATGCAGCTAGGCAAAGATGCAAAAAATACAGCCTTTGAACACATCCCTTTTATGTCCATTCTCAGGACTCTAGCTTGCTTAAGAAAATGCTTAAAAAGATCCTAATCCTAGGCCTCCATCTTCAGGTCCAGGTCTAAAAGATATCCAGAGACTGATGTAATCCACTAAAGGGCCCTTCTAACAGGAATGTATGCACTGCACCACTCTATCCATATTCCATAACACTATCCTTACACAGATGAGCCATTTTCCTGGGCAGACAGAGCTTCTTTGATTTCATAGTAAGAATGTACTCTTGGGATCTTGTGGTGATCTCAGGAGCCAGGTGTGGCTCTTTATGCTTCAAGATCAGTTCCTGAGTTAAACTTGAGCCAGCAGTGTGAAGCAGTTGTTCAAAGCACAAATAACTATCTTGGGATGCTTTGCAGGAAAACAGAATTCAGATCATGGAATGGGTTAAATGATTGGCTTGTGTCTAAGCCAATGTTTCTAAACCTTGTTGGTTTTGAGATTTCACTTCCCAGAATTCGCCAGCTGACACACTCTATAATTCTACGGTGAACCACAATGATACATGTCATGACATTATCACACAAAAGATCTCAGGAGAGCAAAAAAAATCTCATGTGCTTAATAGTGATGACAGCAAATACATCTTCCTTTCTGGCACTATTACATTTTTCCAACATTAAGCAACATGTAGACCTCAACAATGTAGACCTCAACTCCCCAAATTCCCCAACTGGCCATTTTAGAGTTCCTGAGATTGAAAAACGCTCTCCAATGAGTATGACAACTTTCATGTCTCTGGGCCTAGATGTGAGATATTTGGAAGAAAACACTGATCATATCCACTCAATTTAAGGGCTGCCCTTTGAGGGAAAAGTTGGTAGCCTTTTTAAAGGATCAGGCACTTTTTCTAAACATTATTAAGCCCACACTTCACTTTGTCTCACTTTTGAAGGCGGAAAGGGAGCCCAGAATCAGTAGTGATGTTCAAGAAATGTGAAATGGAAAATATTTCCTTGAAAGAAACGGAAAACCTCATTTTTTTAATAGCTTCTGGGTCTAGCTTTGTCCTGGATGCCAGAATTTCTGGATACCAGTCTCTTAGGAGTGGCCAAGAGCATCGGGGTTTAATTAAAAACTAAATGTACCCATTCTTGTAGATCTGACCTAAAGGAAACTTTGCCCCAGGCCCTAACCCAGTGAACCTTTTGAACAGAATAGAATAGAATTTTTTATTGGCCAAGTGTGATTGGACACACAAGGAATTTGTCTTGGTGCATATGCTCTCAGTGGACATAAAAGAAAAGTTCATTAAGAATTCTAAGGTACAACACTTAATGATAGTCATAGGGTACAAATAAGCAATCAGGAAACAATCAATATCAATATAAATCGTAAGGATATAAGCAACAAAGTTACAGTCATACTGTTGTAAGTGGAAGGAGATGGGTGATGGGAATAATGAGAAGATTAATAGTAGTGCAGATTTAGTAATAGTTTGACAGTGTTGAGGGAATTATTTGGGTTCGGTGTCTCAAAAAAATGGAAAAATGCTTAACTTGATTCTGATGGCATGTCACGCCCTCCCCGCTCCCAAACAAAACAGAAACAATTCTCCATCTCCACCCTCTCCATCTAGGCCACCCTGAACAGTAGCACTAGGCAGCAGCTCTGAGGCTAGGCCTGAAATAGAGGCCTTGACTTCAGCCCTTGCACCACTGCTGCCACACAAAAGGCAACCTGGCACCGTTAAAGCAAAGCATGATTGCCCCCCCACCCATGTCCTGGGACTCCCCAGGATCTGCCATGTGCCACTTTCCTTCAAGCACTGTTCTTTTTCTGTTGATAGGCCCCTGTGGCCTATCCACTACCTCTGCAGTGATGAGCTGTAAAATCTTAAGGACAAGGTTTTGCATATGACGGTTTTAGGTTTTACAGTCCTGGGGAAATGGAAATGTAGATGGTCTCAGTTGAAGAGAGGCAGAACTGATTTTAAAGATAAGCTGCCCTACCTGTGCTCTAAAATCTCACCTCCAGATTTTTCCTTATGGGAACTGCATTTTCCTGAACAATTAATTACCTTTGAGCTGGGATTGCTAGATCGAAACCAAGTATAACTCATGTTCTAGTTCATGAGATTTGCATATTCTAATTTGCATATTCCTGAGTTGCTAAGTGAGTCATTTTCTTCCAGAAGGAGCCTAGATTAGTACAGAGAGAAAAAGGATATTGTAGTAATAACAAATGACAGAACCAATCCAGAAGGGGATTGAAAAAGGTCAAGATGGCAGCGTAATGACATGATTGAAGCCTCCCTCCTTTTAATTTGTGCCTCAGTGGAGTGCATACACTAAATATCATTGTACTGAAATAACATACTTATTGTACTAAAATGGAACAACCGAAGGACTATATAATTAAAGTTATATGTTAAAAGGATTGAGTTAGTTTTATATTAATATTTTATGGATATACTTTTTGTTTCAATAAACATGACTCACTTATTCATTATATATTGTTTTCTGATTTTCTTAGAGACAGCTTATTCACAAGACTTTCTCGCTTGTTGTACCCATACAGAATATTGGTAGTCCTTCTCCAGCCCATAGTCAGAACAAGAAGGGATAGGGGCAAATCTTTCTGGGAAAATGACACTATACATAAGGGCATGCAAACCTGATGTAGGGTTAAAATATGACATTTTAGGTTGGAGAAGTAGAGAAGAATTATAGGGAAGACCTGGACACACGAAGACACACTGGAAGAGACTGATCAACTGTGGATCTAGCACAGGATCCATTCCTCTCCATTATAGCATCTGGTTCTTCCTCTTCAGCATAAGAACTGCAAGTAGACATCTCCCCACCAACATGGGAATCTCTTTCTCAGCCATAGACTCTCTGCCTGGAGCAAGATTAGTGCTTCTATTATCTTCTATCTACCCAAATATTTGACACCTACATTGTGAGACGATCAAATGCCATCCTGGATTTTTTTCTGTGAAGCAAAAACCCTCATCTATCAGAGAGATGGAGGATTTGTCCTAGAAATATTGACTCTGGGCTTAAATGTCCCTGTAGGGTCATCTGTTGACTGTATTTTAGCTAAAGTGTCATGGAAGACTAGGACAGTATGTGAGGCATTTACAAGGCAGGTATCAAAAATTCAAGAAGACAAACATAATTATACAATCAAAGCCTTTGACTTCTTTGAAACTGTCTCACCAGGGGTGAAATGCTACTGGTTCGCTCCGGTTCGGGTAAACCGGTAGCGGCAGCAGTGCATGGTTTGGCGAACCGGTAGCGGCGGCAGCACAAGGCTCCGCCCACACTCCCAGATGTCATTACTTCCTGGGTTTAACCAGGAAGTAACCTGTTTTTGACCGTCTGCACATGCGCAGAAGGCTTTGTGCATGTGCAGGTCTAAAATCAGACGTCAAGATGACGCACATGCGCTTCTGAACCGGTAGGGAAGGGAAGTAGATTTCAACCCTGTGTCCCACCCTGGCAGATGTCCTAGATAGGATGGTCTGGTTTATATATTCTACTAAGCCATGATTTGCTTAACCATAGACACTTTAGGTGCTTCAAAGGTTTTGTTTAAACCCTCATGCCAGGAAAGCATCTATAGCTTGCTTGGAATGTAGAATATCCCATCTTGTCCTCTATCATTAGGACCAAAGAGTCCAAAGGAGAACCTCTGGAGAATGTTCATTTCTCCCTTCTGGTGAACACTCCTTCCTTTCTTCCTCCCTCTGTCTTTTCCTTCCTTTGATTTATGTGATGCTCCAAAGTGGTCAGGTAGGAAGAGCTGCAATTCACAGAAGTGCTAATCTTGCCCTCTCAAAGCTCCATGGTGATAGAACTTTTCCAGATATCTTAGTAACGTTATATGGTTTTGGGTAATGACTTTCCTTGACCCAGATCTAGCTTAGAGAGGAAAACAAGCAAAAGTTTGTGAAATTTGAAGAGCTACCTGTCCAAGCTCCACAAGCTTTCCAGTACATTCCAAGACATGAATGTTCTCCTAGTCCCCAGCTTCAAGAGGGTTTTTAAACATAGTGTCATAGATCTCAGCTTGTAGGATGGATGGATATTTCCTCCTCACTTCTCCCCAACACACAACGCACCAGCCCTGCTATTCTGCTGAAAGCACTTGAAGCATTCAATGGCAACTGATCATAGTAATCACTTGAACACTGTTACCTACGCTGGACATGGACCTTACCAACTTGGGCAGATCTTGGAAGTCTCCTGGATTGCTTGATTTTGGATCCATGTAACAGAAAACACATTTCTTCACTGTGGCCCAAATTTAGTTGCCCAACTATGAGCACCTGCAACAGTTGTAAGTTTAGCCTTCAAAATACTTAGTGTATGATAGCACTTTAAATATCCGAAAAGAAGACACATTGAAGATAAACCCCCTTCCATCTTATTCCAAAATGCAAAATATATGAGTGTGGATTTAATAACGCTTGAGTGTTCGAACTTTTTCTTCTAACAAGAACATTTTAATGGTAGTAGTAGTTCCCAGAAAAACAATTGGTTCCCATTCACAGAATGTGTTGAAATAGAGGCCAGATAGCCATCTACTAGAAATGCTTTTAAATTCTTGCTCTGAGCAGGAAGTTAGGCTCCACGGCTAAGACCACTCTTGCAAATCTATAAAATGTTGTAATAGTTACATTCCAGGAAAGGGAAATGGAGTGAGTCCACTTTTTAAACCTCAGAATAACAAGGTTCTTCATCTGAACTTATACAGGTAGTCCTCGACTTACGACCACAATGAAGCCCAACATTTATATTGCTAAGCAAGAAAGTTGTTAACTGAATTTTGCCCCCTTTTATGACATTTGTTAATTGAATCATTGCAGTTATTAAATTTGTTACGCGGTTGTTAAGTGAACCAGGTTTCCCCATTGACTTTGCTTGTTGGAAGGTCGCAAAAGGGAACCACAAGACACAGGGACACTGCCACCGTGATAAATGTGAGTCACTTGTCAAGCATCCGAATGTAAATCACGTGACTATGGACATGCTGCAATGGTCATAAGTGTAAAAAATGGTCATAACTCACTTTTTTCAGTGCCATTGTAACTTTGAAGGGTCACTAAAGGAACTGTTGTAAGTCAAGGACTACCTGTATCATGCATAGTTGTCCTTCACTTTGGGAGAATATTCTGTACTTTTATAGAAGTAAGCATCGCTATCTGTAGCAACTACTTGGGTGGATTTCCACATTATAGAAGACTAAATAAACTGATTGGTCTCAGTTTATATGTTAAGCAAACACAGCTAGTGGGAAAGAAAATGCGCCAGCCAAAAACTTAATCTCACTCTTTGTCCCTGTTTAAATACATTTGAAGGATTGTTTCCTCAGAATTTAACAATGTTCCTAAATGACCTACACAAAGTTATTCATCAACTACAAAAGGATGAATTAGCCCCAGATCATATGTACAGCCAATCTGGTTTCTTGTCGCTATTTTTAGAAACAGTATTTATACTGTAATTCTACAACCTATCAAAACCAAATAGCAAAAGCTGTCTTCCAAAACTAAACTTAATATTTAATTTTAACTGCAAAATAACTTCTAGGTAGTTCAAATGTTGGAAGGAAACATCTAGGTGGATATTATTTGCATGATGAATATTGTCTTTGTAAATCTGATATTTTTATTTGCTGCTTCTAAGCAATTAAATGCATCATCATGCTACTTGTGTGATATTATTCCAGATTAAAGAAAGCCTTCCCCATATTTAAGAATTATTGATTATATATATAACACTGGCAGTTCATTGAAAACACCAGCTTATTTTTTAATGAAGCAACTCTCCATTTTTTTTTAAAAAAAAGTTTTGTTTGAAAATGGATTAATAAAAACTGTATGGTAAGAAAAAAATTTTTTTAAATGTTTTCATTATCACATAAAGCATATATTTAGGAGGAAAAAGCATTGTTCAGTGAAATGATTATAAGCATTAAAGATCCAAGCAAATAAGAGCACATTCATTTAAAAAAATATATAGCTGTACTTTATTTATCTATGGCTTCTTTTCTCTCACTCCTCAAACAGAGGCCTGTAAATAGCATTTTCTCCATCAGGCCAAAGGTTTATGCAACATGTTACCTAACTGCCACGTGTTACCACCCCAAGTAAAGCTTCACTAAAGAGAAAATAAAGTTCCCTCAGGCAGATCTGGATGAAGAAAGGCAGAAGGTATAGGTATTTACATACCAGTTTTAATTTTATGATGCAGATTACAGGGCCCTTAATAGGAGACTTACCTGCTAGTATGTGTATTTAGGTTTGCAGAAGTACGGTGGAGCTTATTCAAACTTGAATATCATTAAATTGAAAATAAAATTTCAATCCAAGCTAGAGAACAAGCTTCCTCTGACTAAGATTACTTCAAATTAAATGTTCATAGAAAAGGCTGTAATAGCTGTATTAAAACCTAATCTTTTATATATTTATCAGGGACTAAACCCTTATAATTCATTGTTCCTTTCAATATTATCCAATTGCTACTGTGTAGGCCAAGGGGGAACCACACATGATCCACCCATATTTAACTCTTACATGAACTCTAACCAACAGCCTTTCTTTAAGGTTTACTTGCAACAGCTTATTCAGCTGCTCCTGTTCTTTTAAGAGTAGCTTCGAAGTAAACCATTTAATTTATTAAGCTCTTGGCGTTGAGAGGATAATTAATTGATGGCTGTTAACTTGTTTAATTTTGTTTGTTGGAGTGTTAAAGGAATAGGAAAGAATATCTTTATGAAAGATAGAAAAGAGAATCATTGTATTAAAATAATAAATCTGTGATCCAGACTACAATTGTGGAGTAGATTATCAATGGGCCTTTCACACTAGGAAGTATACCAAGACTTTTGGTTGAAAAAGGCCACAGGTGATTCAGACAAGCAGCCTTTCTCTCTAATGATTAGCAAACGGCTGCAAGAACACCTGTCTCTAATTTACAGATGTGCCAAACCCTTTTTCTTCTTTGTGATAAAAGGGGACGCTGTCTTTATTTCCCTCCAGCTTGTCTCTTTTCCATTGTCTGTTTTGTGCTAGGAAGGAGCTGTGTTGTTAAAAAGAATTTAAGAGCTGTCCTTTCCTTGACCAGGATCCTGTGAAAATATGGGGACGGTAGAGAAGGTGTTCTGCAGGTAAAGTGGATTTAGCAGAAAAGTTTTATTCCCCCCCCCCTTTTCCCCTTTTGATTGTAGTCTTCTGCATGTGTCTGAATATGTGTGTGGGGCTATAACTATGTGTGTGTGTGCGCACACACACAAAAATACATTCTTTTTTCTCTCATGCAGAATTTTGCTGACGCTTCTTTTACTGCAGTGTGAAGTAGGTTGGATGCAAGAAGCAGTAAATTCTCCAGGTTGGTGAACTCCAAGTAGCGTCTGAGGTTTCCTAACTTGAATCAGGAGCGGGGCTAATACTAGTCAGCATGAGGCACTTGCAATATTCAGGGGACACAAGGGCTAATCTTGAGTCCCCACCCCTATATTTTTCCTGAGACCTTCCCCAGCTATTCTCTTTTGCTAGAGGAGAGAACTATGAGCTGCATGTACAATCGTTCATGTTCCTGAACAGTCTACAGCCCTTAGAATCGGTAAAGGGTGCTCTACTCTGTTCCCAGTTGAAACCACATTCAATTCTGTCAAGAATTTGAGACAGAGGATATGGCCTTACACAACTATATCTTTTAGCCAACTTTTTAGAACTTTAGAAACTGGAGAATTTAACGTTGTGACCAGATTATGACTTTTATAACTAAGTTTCCTCAACCCCTTTCTAGCTTTTATAGAAAGTACCTGCCTCTCCAGCATATTTTGGATGAAGCTAGACAAGTCCTTTCTTCAAAAGAAGTTTTTCAAGATAGAAGTAATTGGTGAGCTATCCGAGATGTTAAACAGAATGTTGTTTGTACTTTCAACTTGAGCAAGAACCAGAGCATATTGATAAGCATTGTATTTTAAACCAGTATTTAAAGAACGTCATGAAACCAAGTTCATCAAGTTCCATAAAACACATATAAGAAGACTATGAATCTGAGGTGTTCCTGAATGTATATCTTCCAATGAATCATAATGATCAATGGTGGGAGATATTGAGACTTATTGTTCTGTACCATCTGGAGAACTAATTTTTTTCTTCTATCCATTGGGGGGGGGGGAAAATGCTGTTTCTTGTCTTGTTGGTTAGGCTGGCTGCTATTTTAGCTTGACTATAAGATATTTTTTTCTATACTTCTAGACCCATCTGGTGTTCCATTTTTGGTGGACCAGATGTTGGGAGCACGTTGTGGCTATACTCTGTCAAAGGATGTGTGGGGAAACCCCATCTTCCGGGTTTCTTTCCTTGGCTGTCATGTTATAAATGAGGTGAGCCCAGATAATATTAAGTCACCCCCAGAATAGAAAAACCTAAGACTTTCTTAAGCATTGGTAAGCATAAAGCAAGCAATGGTCTACAAATAAATGCATAAAACAAATAATCTGTGATCTTAAAACATAGATTTATGTTTTGGAAACAGCTTGCCTTATATGGTGACCAAAACAGAGAATAGCAACTCTTTTGACTGTTTTCATACAAAATTATTTTAAAATAATCTCTTACTTTAAACTGAGGTATCTGGTTTTGACATGGACAATGTCAGGATCTCTAGCACTGAAGGTAGCTAGAAAAGGAAACACAGAGACTGAATTTAATTTAATACAGTTAAATGGAGCGGAGACCCAAACTAGTTATCTGCAACTCAAGATGAGACATAGCATCTGTGGTTTTTATTTTTGGCTTTCTTACCTCCTGCTATTTTAAGAATATGAGGCCCCCTTGGATCGTCAAACGACAAGTATCTTGCAGAGAGACAACGTCTGTTGTATCAGAGCCCAACACAGACATATAGATAGGAAAATTAAACTAATGGATGCGATTAACAACTTTTATCATTTTTGTGCATTCCTATCTCAAAGACAAGAGTCAGTTGGGTATAGTGGTAAAGGCATCAGGCTAGAATCCAGGAGACCATGGATTTGAATCGCATCTTAGACACAAAGTCAGTTGGGTGACCTTGAACCAACCAGTCTCTTTCTTTCAGCTCAAGGGCAAAACACTTTTGAAAAAAACTTGCCAAGAAACCTGAAGAAACTTACTCAGGCAGTCTCTGAGAATCACACACAATTGAACCAAAAAAGAAAAATCCTTTTCTGTACTGCATATAGTACATTCTAGAGATACTGTATGTTTGCTGATCTACATGTTTTTTTGTTGTTGTTTTTTTTACATTTATATCCCGCCCTTCTCCGAAGACTCAGGGTGGCTTACATTGTGTAAGGCATGTGAT
The DNA here is from genome assembly GCF_028640845.1 of Ahaetulla prasina. Lineage (NCBI taxonomy): Eukaryota > Metazoa > Chordata > Lepidosauria > Squamata > Colubridae > Ahaetulla > Ahaetulla prasina. Next base: position 159,965,488 of record NC_080539.1, read on the forward strand.
ATATACATTAGATGGGGGGAGAGAAAACAAGTGTGCCAGGCCTGCATAAGATCTGTTGGGAGATTCTGTTTTTATGAAAAGATGTTAACATATTTTAAGTTGTTTTAATGTCTGTGCTTAGTCACCTTAATCACGAATGGAAGTGGGGTGGGAAGCTGAAAACAGACACAGGCTTGAAAACATGCTTTAAAAAAGCAATTGTTTGACCCACTTTGCAAGAGAACACAAAGCATTGTGCTACAGTGGAGGATCAGTATCTGCTGATTGTGACAAATTTGTTTAAAGGTTGCATATCAGTCCCCTCATGCATGAAGAGGCAGACTACAATAACCAAAGCAATCTAAAACGCAATGGGTTCAGCCCAACTAGCTAGAGTAAACTACTATTCATACTACAGAACTTCCCTTTTATATTTCTCAGTCCTAGAATTTTTTGAGCAGTCCCATAGGTTTGAAGGAGAGAGGCTGCAATATGAGGGATATCTCTTCCCCCCCCCAAACACATTTATTAATAAGGTAATTAGATGGGTACGAGCTAATAAGCCTATAAATAACTAAATCAGGGGTATCCAACCTTGGCAATATTAAGATCTTCGGACTTCAACTCCCAGAATTCCCTAGCCAGGATGGCTGGCTGGGGAATTCTGGGAGTTGAAGTCCAGGATCATAAAGCTGCCATTGTTGGATACCCCTGATCTAAATGCTGGCTTTCTCAAGAACTTTGTGGCAGGAAGCATTCCCCATTGTTAAATACGGTACTCCCACCAGTGACATTACAGATGTTTTTTCAATGATTGCAGAAAGATGAAAAGTTCTCTCTCACTGTAAACATCAAAGTATCGTTATTTGAAGACCTGCGGGCGGCTACAGTTTACCAGCATCCCATGCAGTGCTCCTATTTCTCATGGGCTCCAAGGGAAATTCTGTGTGAAGAGAATTACATGGAGGTAAGACCTGGGTCTTACTGTATATGCCCATTAAGAGTATAGGCAATTTGTTGAAAACAAAATGTCGCTGTGACAATGATTCACTTGGCTCTAGTTTTGCTAGCGATAGTCTTATATCTAACGGTTGGGCAGATAGGTATTATTGACTTTCTATTTAAATATGAATAGGAAAATATTCACCATTTTAATTTCTCTAAGACCAGAAGAATTAGAACAAGTTTGGATTTTGTAATAACACTGTTGGATTCTATATTGAAAATGCCTCATTCCATTTCAAGGTGTCAGTGAAGACTGATGTTCCGGGAATTTCAGATGCTGAATTGATCTCAGCACTACCAGAGGTACAATAGGAATATTATTTAATTAAATACCTTCCTCAATCGGTAGGTAATTTATAAACAAAAAGCAAACTGATTCTTTTTAATTCCATTTAAAAGGCTTCTAAATTGTATTCCCTGCCCTCATTTTTTGACTAGATTAGGAGTACTGCAGTTTACTATCAAGGTTGCATAGAAAACTCTATGCTGCCCGTGCTTATGGGACTCAGAGTAATATAAAAATGTTAATAGTAATAATCATAACATATGTCATAAAATATAGTTGGGAATTACAGAACTTTTTGTACAAAAAATGAAAGGTCTTATTTATTTATCAGATTATAGAAAGTTAAAATATTAAGACTTTCTACTAAGAGAAATCTAAATTTTGTATATGACATAAGCTCCTATGTAGAATTATTCAACAATGGCTTCCAATCTGACTTAAATTCTATTGTGAGATTTATTTTTGAAGTATAAATTTATTGTGGGCATCACAATATAATCCCACAACTTAATTACCCATTTTTCTGCAGAATCAACTTTACATACTTTCCAAAAAAAGCTTTGCATTTACCATGTTCAAAGCTTCTTCAGTATATCTTGTGGAAATATAAGACTTAGTCATTTTTTTAAAGATGGGAATAGAAAGCTTTTAGAATTTGTTTCATTGTATATCATTTCCCAAAATTGTTGAGTTTTATACCATTGCTACCAAATATGGAAATTGATCAAACTTGCTCATTACATTTGCAATGATTTCTAGAAAATGAACTCTCCATTTTAGCAATTTTAGCAATAAAAAGGGCCGTGGTAGCTCAGGCTGTAAGATAGCCTGTTATTAAAACACAGCAGCCTGCAATTACTGCAGGCTCGAGTCCCACCAGGCCCAAGGTTGACTCAGCCTTCCATCCTTTATAAGGTAGGTAAAATGAGGACCCAGATTGTTGGGGGGGGCAATAAGTTGACTTTGTAAATATACAAATAGAATGAGACTATTGCCTTACACACTGTAAGCCGCCCTGAGTCTTCGGAGAAGGGCGGGATATAAATGTAAATTTAAAAATAAATAAATCAATAATTGGAGTAAAGTTCCCATAGAAAAACATTTTTACACCAGTTTTCTCTAAATATTTAATGTGAATTTAATATTACTTATCCCATTGAAATTTTCATTGTGACATATTAATTATATCTAAATTCTCAGTTGAATCCTATAGTCTTTAACTTTATCAGTTTCTCAATCATATTTTAAGAATTGTTTATAAATAAAGCCTACCAAATGCTCCAAATATTGTGTTACAACATTTTGAAATCTAATTAAGTCTTCCAGTATTCTCCCTGTCTTTATAATCCTTTTCAAATTATATTGTCTATCTGAAGATACTAAAGCCATCAGATAGTTCTTGCTTTCCAAAGAGGAAGTGTTAAGCACCCAGGAAATCAAGAGATTCAGGCAGTTCAAATGAATATAAAAATGTATTGCAAGCTTAATCGTTCTACAAGAATCTGGCCAACTGACCATTAAGGGAAATGCGGGAAAGATAAGAGAGACATTCAAGATGGGCTGGACTTAGATCTCTTGTGGGTGTGCAGGGACTCGTGATTTATGACGTTTGACCCCTCCATTGGGCTAAGCCTGGTCATCTCCTAAAGCAGCGGTTCTCAACCTGTGGGTCGCGACCCCATTGGGGGTCGAATGACAATTTGCCAGGGGTCGCCTAAGACCATCGGAAATATGGGAAGTATACTTGCGAGTTGAAGAATCGCGCTCCAATGGTTGACTCCACAAGCCAGCTGCAGGCTCTTCAAATCGCTAGCCGAATTCTGCTTGAGGCGCGATGAATTAAAAGAGAGAGAAATCTTTGCTCTGATGTCTCCCTCTCAAGCCAGCTGCAATTACTCCCAATCGCTAGCCTAATCTGGCTTCAGGCGCGATAAACTTAATAGGGGAGGAGTCCCCGCTTTAATGCCTCCGTCCTCAAGGCAATCGCAAGCAGTTCAGATCGCTAGCCAATATGGCTTCAGGCGTGATAAATTCAAAACGAAAATAATTTTAGGGTTGGGGTCGCCACATCATGGGGAATTGTATTAAAGGAGTCGCAGCACTATAAAGGTTGAGAACCACTGTCCTACAGGAAGTCTTAGAAGATTTCGTCTTTTAGATACTGTAAATTGATTGGAGAACAAAGACAGGGAAATTTGGAAATTAAACATATAATTAGTTGGAACTTCTGGGGATTTCAGTACCAATGCATTAAGTCACAAATTGGACCTCATCCAAGATATTAGGGCTAAAAAGAAGAACCTGATAAGTCCCTTTAATTTCTGAAATGGTATGTGGAAATGACCTTGAGAGACAGGAGGAAGAGCTGCAGATTAGACGATGATCAGATAAGAGGAGGTTTAGCTTGCAGAAGCAATGGGGACATGGCAAACATCTCAGAAGGGACCCTTCTTAGCTTCTTGAAAGGTAAAGGCAAGTGAGAAGAGATGTACTTTCAGGCTTGCAAGATTCTGCTAATCTAACCTTACAATCTGTTCGCTGACGATATTCAGCTGTAGTTTTCCACCCCGGACCACCCCAACGAAGCTATCGAAGTGCTGTCCCGGTGTTTGGAAGCCGTACGGGTCTGGATGGGGAGAAACAGACTCAAGCTCAATCCCTCCAAGACGGAGTGGCTGTGGATGCCAGCACCCCGGTACAGTCAGCTGCACCCACAGCTGACTGTTGGGGGCGAGTTATTGGCCCCAAAGGAGGTGGTACGCAACTTGGGCGTCCTCCTGGATGGACGGCTGTCCTTTGATAAACATCTGGCGGCCGTCTCCAGGAGGGCCTTTTACCAAGTTCGCTTGGTTCGCCAGTTGCGTCCCTTCCTTGACCGAGATGCCTTATGCACGGTCACTCACGCTCTGGTCACGTCTCGGTTGGATTATTGCAATGCTCTCTACATGGGGCTGCCCTTGAGGTGCACCCGGAGGCTGCAGTTAGTCCAGAATGCGGCTGCGCGAGTAGTAACGGGAGCCACTCGTGGCTCCCACGTAACACCACTGCTGCGCAGTCTGCACTGGCTTCCTGTGGTCTTTCGGGTGCGCTTCAAGATTTTGGTTACCACCTTTAAAGCACTCCATGGCTTAGGACCCGGGTACTTACCAGACTGCCTGCTGTTACCTTATGCCTCCCACCGATCCGTACGCTCACAGAGAGCGTCTTCTCAGGGTGCCGTCCACCAAACAGTGTCGGCTGGCGGCCCCCAGGAGCAGGGCCTTCTCTGTTGGAGCTCCGACGCTCTGGAACGAACTTCCCCCTGGCTTACGCCGAGTGCCTGATCTTCGGACCTTTCGCCGTGAGCTAAAAACACACTTATTTATTCAAGCGGGACTGGCATAATAGTTTTACTATTTTAAATTGGGTTTTTACTATTTTAGGGTTTTTAAATTTTTAAATTTTAAGGTCGGCCTTTTTTCTTTAATTTGCTTTGTTTTAACTTCTGGTTTTAATTGTATATATATTGAGTTTTATTCTTGGCTGTACACCGCCCTGAGTCCTTCGGGAGAAGGGCGGTATAAAAATCTAATAAACAATAATAATAATAACAATAAAGCTCTACAATAGAGCTAAGATTTCTGAGTGGGCATCATGTCTACACTATCTCACAAAACTGACAACTTGTAAGCCTTATTGAAATTGCAGAATTTTGTGTGCTTGTCAAATAATCTTTTTTGCCATTCTGCAGTTTGAAAATTCTTATTGTCTTTGATTTATTTCCCCCCCCCCTCTCTTTTAGGCACAAAAAGTTATGTATCAAATGTGGAATTTGTCATTCTATTCTTCATCAGGGATAAAAACAACAGGAGTGAGAGATGCTGACAAATTAGGCTACAGCTTCAATAATACACTGGCAAGAGTCTTCCTTCGCTCCCCATACTATACAAATGAAACTCAAAATACAGTGGTAATGTGTTTTCCGCTTCAACCCAAAAGAGAGATGTTATAAGATATCTCATTCTCCAACTGGTCAAGTAAAACTTTTACCATGATTTTTTTTTTCACAGGTTCATGGGATCACAATGAGCACAATCAGCTCCACCTCCAGGTACAGGCAAAGATGGTTACTGCTGCTGATTGACACAACAGTATCATGCCCAGTTGGCAAGTATTTTTCTCCTCCTTACCATGAAAATTCATGGCTTATTACGGGGAAAGGAAGGGTATGGAAAGTTCATACAACCAGGACCTACTAGCAAGCAATGCTTTCTGCCAATTATATTTGCAAGTGTGCCAAAAAGAATTTGTACATTGAAATAATAAATCTTAAAATGAGATCCTGGCAGCTTGTGTACAAGGAGTCTGGCAAGGTAGTTCACAAATATTATAATATTGCCTGCTAGCAGTAATATGCAAAGTCTTGATTTATGTTTAGCAATTATTTGAAACTGACAAGTGCTATAAATCAACAGATGGCACCAGCTTCACAGATGCTTCTCTGATATGGACTATACCAGTGATTAACCCTAGACTGGTCCTTCAAGAATCCACTTTCAGATCCCTTAAAGTAACAATGGGAATTAATGGGGAAAAGATGGCGAACCCTGAGAAGTTCAACTACACATTGGAACATAACATTACACACATTGGAGTAACTATCCCAATTGGAGCTCCTAGAGGCAGACTTCAGGTAAATATAAGCTCTACTATATGTACAGTATACGATATAGAGGGGAATATCAGGGAAAGAGTGTGATATGTAAGGTAACATATTGAAACAGTGTGAACCTAATTCAACAAAGCCAATGTCTATATGCAACACTACTTAATAGTTCTAATTTGCCTTTTTCTCAGAGCACAGTATCGAACGGTGTCTATGGAGTGACCTATAATATTGATCTATTGATGGAACATTCTTGGACAGATAGTGATTGGCAGCTCACCAAGTACCTTGTGATTAAACCAATTACTATACCCTTCCTGCCTCGAATACCAATAGTAATCAATAGTAAGTGTGTGTGGTTACATATAAAATCTGACAGAAGGAGTCTGCTTGTCATTCTAAAGAAGAGGTGCTGGTGTTGTTACTGTAATGAACGTATACAGTTTGTTGAACAGATTGTGTGTCTCCCTTTAGAAATCTAGCAAAGCCATTAAGTTAAATAAAAGCAAAGGTTTCCCCTTTCCAGTTGAATTCAAATTGAGGAGACGGTGCTCATCTCCATTTCTTAGCTGAGGGAGCCAATGTTGCCAAGCACATTTCTGTAGTCATGTGGTGAGCGTGACTATAGCCGAGGGGAGCAGAACAACACTGTTACCTTCCCACCAAAGTTTTATTTAGTCTATTTATTTACTCCCATTTGCAAGCAAACAGAATTTTTTATTGGCCAAGTGTGATTCGACACACAAGAAATTTGTCTTGGTGCATATGCTCTCAGTGTACATAAAAGGTACCTTCATCAAGGTACAACATTTACAACACAAATGATGGTCAATATATCAATATAAATCATAAGGATTACCAGCAACAAAGTTACAGTCATACAGTCATAAGTGGAAAGAGATTGGTGATGGGAACTATGAGAAGATTAATAGTAGTGCAGATTTAGTAAATAGTTTGACAGTGTTGAGGGAATTATTTGTTTAGCAGAGTGATGGCCTTCGGGAAAAAACTGTTCTTGTGTCTAGTTGTTCTGGTATGCAGTGCTCTATAGCGTCGTTTTGACGGTAGGAGTTGAAACGGTTTATGTCCTGGATGCGAGGGATCTGTAAATATTTCCACGGCCCTCTTCTTGATTCGTGCAGTATACAGGTCCTCAATGGAAGGCAGGTTGGTAGCAATTAGTTTTTCTGCAGTTCTAGGTGGACAGTTCTAGGTGGACAGGAGCTGGAGCAAGGATGGGAGCTGCTCACCCCTTCGTGCGGTGCTTGGGTTCTCGAACTCCAACTGTCAACTTTCCAGCTAACAAACTCAGTGTCTTTAACCACTGAGTCATTGTGCCCTGTTAGTTAAATATGCAGGTCTAATTTTGACTTTAAACAAAGTTTATAGAGTGCTTATAGCCTTTGAGTTTCAGAACTAAAGCTCTACTTTCAAAGGATAGATTATTACAAAAACAGTATTTCCAGGGAACAACCAAGTTCTTACGCTTATAATTTTTCCAATAACAAATTCCTTCTCGTTTACATAGATACAGTTCCAGAAACACGGATATTTGATGTATTCTTGGGTGTTTTCCTTCCTGATGTCAATCTGGTGACTCTTACAATTGGAGATATGACTTTCTCTCTCAAGGAAGCAGAGCAAAAAGGTTACAGGATCTCTGTTATTTCCTTCCCCAATGGAACAAGAGGTTTTGAACTGGAAGTGCCTTTTGATGATCCCAATGTCCTAAAAGAAGTAAGATACTGTGTCAGAGTGCATGTGTGTGTGTGGTGTCCCATCATTGGAGGAAGCACTGAACAAACATTGATGCTAGCAAGTAGAAAAAAAAATCTTTAAAAACCCATTCTATTTAATATCACATCTATGCATCCTGGTTGCTGTGGCAGAAAGATGCCTCATATAGTTAGCTGAGGACATGATCTCACTCTTTAACCACCATAATTGTTACTAGCCCTTTGCTGAATCCAACTTAAATTAAACTGTCTTGGCTGAAAGTAGTGTTTCCCCAGCTATTTTGGCAGATGTTCAAGTGTGTGTGGAAAAGGAGCCTCTAGGAGACTGGCAACCTGCAGGGCTACGGTTGACTTGCTGCGAGATCAACACTTCCCCTCTAACTGGAGGTCACTGCCTCGATGGCCATTTTTGTAGTAGCTTATAGAGGAGCCCAATAGCTCCTGGTGAATAGCTCTTGTTTTCTTTTTTGGAGGGGGCTTGGGCATGGGAATATCAACCTTATAATCACATCAAATGCAGATCTGCTAGGAGGTAGACATTCCCATTCCTGAGTAAAAATATTTAGGAAGAGCAAATCTGTATTTTATCCAATTAACCAACATAACCCTAGTTAGGAGCATGTGTAAAAATTAGAGCACAAGCCTGGGTAATTAAAAGGTTGTGTCCTAAACATGGTTTCTGTTAAAAAGATGTTGTCAAATATTGTTGGATTTCATGGTTTAAATTTGTTGTTTTAAGTATATGAACATAAATGAAACTCGGTATCACCTCCGAGTAATCTACACTTTGACCGTGGGTCCTGAAGAGAAGCTGTATCATCATCCTGCAGATGTCGAATGCACAATGGCAGATGTCCGTAAGTTGACTGATAGTATTGATCCATCGGTGGCTTTTTAGATAGTTGGCTTAACTTTTAGCTATAATGGACAGAAGGCTATTTTCAAGAATTAAACCATTGGGAGCAATGAAGTCTGTAGGGAAATTGTTTAAATGAGAACAATGAAAAAGATTGCCTAAGCTTTGTTTTGTTTTGAAATGACAAGCAAATAGCAATTTAATTGCAATGTTTGAGCAAAATATTTCAAACTACGGGTATATAATAACGGTCTCAAGTACTACGATCTATCAAACTCAGAACTATAACATTCAGCCTACTTCTAACTTTCTGCTATGTGTGGGTGTCTTCAGTTTGCCTCTGGTTCTTTAACAACCATAGTGTCTCTTGTCTCAGTGCAATGGAGACTTTGATCATGATCTAAACCATTAGCTAAAGATCAAGTTATTCAAACCTTTGATCAGCTTACCAGTTATGGAACTGTAGTACAATCATATTTTAACACTTAATTTTAAAAGAAAATCTGTTAAAGGAACATTTGTAGAAGTTATTTTAATGTGACTTATTTTTTTATTTTTTTCTACAGAATTACCAGAAGGCATTGGATACTGTGACAAAGAGAATATATATTTATATGTTACAACTGCAGGCCTATTTCAATACTGGATTCTATATATAGGCAATACTCCTTTGAATTATATCACTGCCCGTACAAATGGATATCTTATCACTATGAATGATACTCATCTACTATTGCAAGTGCCTTTCTTTGCACCTGGGATAATCTATGAGGTATATATTACAAGTGAGCCCTTCTAGCTGGTAGCACCTAGCTTGCTTTGCTCATCCAAAAATTTAAACAGGGTTAAACGTGGTCAGCACTGGGAAAGGAAGCTGTCAGGAAATTGCAGGAAAGTAGAAATAAAAGATCATAGAAGGAAAAATGAAATAATTTCTATGCTGTTATCAAGAAAACTATATTGACGTGTCCATGAAGTCATGAGTCCAGCTTGACTTCATTCATTCATTCATTCATTCGTTCGTTCGTTCTTCTATATTAACCCTGGTCAGTTTAATAGATTCTGGCCCACTGATTGATTAGATAGATAGATAGATAGATAGATAGATAGATAGATAGATAGATAGATAGATAGATAGATAGATAGATATTGTAAGTCACTCATTTTGTTTCCTCCTGTAGTGACACATGAGGGTTTTTCAAGTAAATGTTTATGCCAAGATGTAGAACTGACAGTATGATATTTCTAGTGTCACAAATTGCAGAAAAAAATAATTGATTAAAAAGGTTTCTGTTAGTTATATTTAATTTGCATTTAATAAACTTTAATGGAAAACACAGCGCACATATATAGGGGTCGGTATTTAAAGCACTGTTTCCCATTAATGGACGTGTCCTCATAATTGGCAACCAAGTTGAATGAATTCTTTAAAACCTTAACACAAATTGATGCCACAAACTAAGAAGAATACAGAAAATGACCAGTCACTTTCCATAGAAATAGCTGTGTCTGAATTCAGGAAAGGGAGAGCTCTAGGCCAGAGCAGAGGTAATGGCCACTTTAGCAAAAACAAGAGTAGAAATAGATGTGCTAAGCCATGACAAAGCAACATTTGAGGCATGGTGGCACAGTGGTTGGAATGCAGTACTACAGGCTACTTCTGCTGACTACTGACTGACTGCAATTTGGCAGTTCGAATCTTGCCAGGCTCAAAGTTGACTCGGCCTTCCATCTTTCTGAGGTTGGTAAAATGAGGACACAGATTGCTGGGGGCAATATGCTGACTCTGTAAACCGCTTAGAGAGGGCTGTAAAGCACTGTGAAGTGGTATATAAGTCTAAATGCTATTGCTACTTATTTATTTCTGTCTTTAAATCCTCTGGCGTTTCCTCCACAAAGCCAAATAGTGTCTGTCCATCTAGCCAGTTACATTTTTTTCATTTTTCAAATTTGTATGCTGGCCAACTCCCAATAACATCACTGCATTCTTGGACAAGCACCTTGTTTTTCCCTAAAGTGAAATAAATGAAATGAAATACAGCCCTCAGCCAAGAAAACTCTGCCCACATCTTTCTAAAATATGTTGTCATTTAGTAATTTCAAAACAAAGCAATTTCAATTAAACAATTTCAAAAATAAAAAATATCCTTAAAATAAGCTTTGTTTGTTTGTCTGTTTGTTTAAGGAAGTGTCCTTTGAGAGAATCCAAGGTAGATTTGATCTGGACTTGAAGAAAATGGCCACTCTAGAGACCCTGAATACCTTTTCTGTTATGTGTAATTTTCAGTCCTCAGAATTCATAGGTAAGGTCTATTCTTAGCGGAGAATAGTCTCTTTGAGGGAGCTGTTTTGTGATCTAATTCACTGTCCTCTATTTTTTTCAGTGTGCTATCCTAATGGAACTGTAACTGTATTGGCTCACATGAAGACAGTTCCATCCATTGATATGGGCAAAACAAGACTGAAGGATAAGATTTGTAAGCCTCGAGACTATACAAAGAACCAAGCTTTATTTCAATTTCAAGTTTCTACTTGTGGCACTTCCTTAATGGTAAGGAACTGAGAAAAGGCTGCCCAGGGAAAAAAAAACAGAGGCGATCTTTTCATCAAGTATTTCATAGTATTTTTTTTCTCTGATAACAGTTTAATGATGAACACCTTATTTATGAAAATGAAATATCCTTTGAAAAAGAAACTCTTCCAATACAGAATCGACCAATTATCACAAGAGATCCAGAATACAGGTAAAAATTGACTCAGTCGCAGCTTATTTCATTTTAAGTTCAGGAATTTAAAATATATTTTTATTGCAGACTGACTATCTTGTGCTACTATCCAATCAAAGAGACCTTGATGCGAAGTGCTATGCGCTATGGTTCCTCATCCAGAACTTTACCTTTTGGTTCTGGTACAATGATGTCTTGGCCTAATAACGAAGGTAGGTAATTTTCTTAGAAGTACAACTTCGTGAATATCTGTCGGCAGTCATGACAGCCATTATAATTTGTCCCACAGGGCTTATAAGCAGAAGACAAGTTCTAAATATCCAGGCAAATATATTCAAAGGTAAGATTCTTCTAAGCTTGAAAATCATAAGCCTAAAATTATGTATTGTTTCAAAAATCAATCACTGTCCTCCTTTTCTTCCTCATCCCAGATGAATCATTCACAGAAGCCTATAAGTCTCATTCATTAGTTTTCAAGAGTTCGTGGGAACCTCTATTTTTTGAAGTAGAATTAAAAGATGAAGCCCCTAATGTTGAGCTATTTTTGGAAAACTGCTGGATGACACAATCTGAAGAAATCAAGAGCATTCCTCACTGGAACTTTATTGTAGATGGGCAAGTAACACTCCAGAATTATTTGTAATTATTTAGATTAAATCTATAGTCTTAACAATAGGGATTTTCTCATCCTATCAAATAGATGTGAAAACAAAAGCTATGGATCTGTGATCTTCTCTCCAGTAACCACAAGCAATACAATAAAATATCCTAATCACGTCAAAAGAATGAAGATACAGACTCTGACTCTTCCTCTGACAGAGGTACTACTGACCTAACTGTATAAAACATGGACCAAATCACATGAATCAGTTTGCTGTGGTCATTGTGTTAAAATATCTATGGAGGAACTCAAACTGCTTCCTTTTATACTTAAGCAATCTTAAATGTTAATAAAAACAAGTGGAAACAACTGTGTAAGGTGCAAATAAATTACTAATTTTCAATTAAAATAGTGAAAATGATGAAGTTAGAACTATTTTTTTTAAAAAAAGATCACTACATATTCATACAACTGAAGCCAAGTACAAAATCCTAGTTTAACACCATATGCAAATGTCTAACTATAATATCTTCCTTTGATCATCTATGTGCTAAAGGACCTATCGCCTTCTCTTTTGCTTTTAAGTGATAAAATGCTGGCATTTCATCCACTGCTACTCTATAGATTTAGAGGAAAATGAGGTTAAAATCCAAGCTATTCTAACTTTTCTTCTTGAAGGTATTTCTTAATGTGTCAGTTACACAGAACGTAAGAGGAACTGGAGTTCAGCTTGCTAAATTTTGAGTACTCATTTCTAAAGACCTAAGTGCCAGAGCCCACTGTAACAACATTGCCAAAAAGGCACTGCAGTTACAGTGGTTGTTAACTTAATCTTGCGTAGCTTCTTCTCTGGTAATATTGTATTACTAACTAGAGCATACAAAACATTTCCTAGACCAATTCTTGAATACAGCTCATCTGTCTGGAACCCGCACTGCATATCGGACATAAATACAATCGAGAGAGTCCAGAGATATTTCACAAGAAGTGTCCTCCACTCCTCTGCTCCCAATAAAATACCATATGCCACCAGACTCCAAATTTTAGACAATTTAGAATTACACAGACTTCAATCTGACCTAAGCATAGTACATAAAATTATCTACCACTATGCCCTACCTGTCAAGGACTACTTCAGCTTCAACCACAACAATACACGAGCAAATAATAGATACAAACTCAAGGTAAACCGCTCCAAACTTGATTGCAGAAAATATTGTATGACTTCAATAACAGAGGGGTCAATGCCTGGAATGCACTACCTGACTCTGCGGTTTCTTCCCCAAACCCCCAAAACTAAGCTGTCTACTGTTGCCCTCACCCCATTCCTAAGAGGTCTGTAAGGGGCACCTGCGTGCCTACCGTCCCTGTCCTAATATTCCTTTTTACTTTTTTCATGTATCCAAATTATGTTTGTACTTTTATATCTTATAAAGTAAAGTATATATGATTGACAAAATAAAATAAATAAATAAAAATAAAATATTATAGGACTTCTAACAAAGGTTCTGTTCCTTATATATCTTTTTAATCCCTATTTAGATATATTTGCACTGCACAGCAACAATTGGCACTTGTCTCCGTGTGCCTAGCAGCGGACTTCCCTGTAAACGATGCCCTCCTGGAACGATAATCGGTAAGTTTCCCAATGAAAGTTGGAGAGATGCCACCCATTAACAGAGTGGTTACTAATAAATTGTGAGTTCATTGTATATTATAAGTTCCTATTTGGTACCTGTTTATTCAATGGATATTTAACTAATACTTCTTACAATGCTTTAGATCAATATTCTGAAGTTTACCCTAACCATCATGGTTATGTAGTAACTGGACCAGTCTTTATCCTTCAGCCTGAACAATTTAAAGAGCTGGACATCACAAGAAATAAGGTAGGTTTCGGGGCTGAAAATAATTAGAAAAATTGAGGTGAATGCTAGTGGAATCAAGACTGCTGGACTAGACTATCATCATTGATGTAATTGTGTAGAATAATATCGCAGTGATTATAGATGCATTTAAGTATTCTTAATTCTACACATAAGGGGCTCAGGGGCTAGGATGTTGAGCTTGTCAATCGAAAGGTCGGCAGCTCAGCGGTTCGAATCCCTAGCGCTGCCGTGTAACGGGGTGAGCTCCCGTGACTTGTCCCAGCTTCTGCCAACCTAGCAGTTTCGAAAGCACGTAAAAATGCAGGTAGAAAAAATAGGGACCACCTTTGGTGGGAAGGTAACAGCGTTCCGTGCACCTTTGGCGTTGAGTCATGCCGGCCACATGACCACGGAGATGTCTTCGGATAGCGCTGGCTCTTCGGCTTTGAAACAGAGATGAGCACCGCCCCCTAGAGTCGGCAACAACTAGCACGTATGTGCGAGGGGAACCTTTACCTTTACCTTTACCTTAATTCTACACATAACTATGGGGCAATGTTATTCCTGAGAGTCATCAGTAATAAACCATGTTTAGGGATTGAATAAATCAGTACAAAATAAAAAGTTTGAAGGGAATCCAAAATACGTCACAATCCCACCTCAAAAACGTTCAAATTTTTGAAATACATTCTGAGTTTACAATAACATCAGTTAAAAATCAGATATTGTTAGAAAAATCAGGATTCCTACATGGAAGAACATCCTGAAATCTATGGCCAAAGTAACTTTTAAAAGCATAACTTCCACATTTATCAAGGAAATAGGTAAAATAATTAGAAATCCTTATCCTGTTCAGGAATAAGTGCAATATTGCCCCATTAAAACTAGACTAAATTAAACTAAAACCAAAAGGAAAGGATGTATCTGAATCAAATTTACTACATACTTCTAATAAAGCAAGAGCTTAAAAAACCAGGGTACTTTTTACACCAATCCACTAAAATCATCAGGGTCAGGTGTCTTTCTTGCTTTTATAAGGCAACAATTTAATCAAGCAATAAATATTATATAAAATTTGTAACCTAACCTGTTGATAAATTTAGTATAACTCCCTTTGTCTTAAACCCATCTTTTGTTTGTGGAAAAACTGCTATTATATAATTTTTGTATTTCCCAGTATCATTTCCTTAGACTAGTAATGTGTAATAGGTATATGTGTATTGGGAGTGTTAAAATATATTTCAAATTGTATTATATACAATATATAATTGTTTTCTATATGTTTTTTTTAAATCAGTGTTGGAAACTTAAAGTATTAAGTACACATTTAATACAATCCACAGAATGATGTCAGTGAAGAAATGAGTAGAGTGCATAAAAATATTCAATTTTCTCCTCTACAGATATAACTTGTCAATTATTCTTTCTTTTTATATGAAGCAATACAATAATATGATTTTAGATTAGGAAATGCTTTAATAGTGTCCCACATAAAGACAGTGACATAAGCAAATCCCTTTTAATACAAGAACAAGTTGCTACTTCCTGTTCTGTTCAGTGAACTATTATTCAGTCAAAGGATTCATTCAAGAACAACTTAAAGAATCTATTTAAATGCTTATCAAACAAAGGACTAAACTTCACAGGAGAATGGCCTAGAATTGTAGTCCCTTTGGTATCCCATGCTCTAATTTGGAGTACCAGAGAATGAGGTTTCGGGGAGTAACCTAGTCAAAGGCCACTCCTGAATGATTTGGCACTCTGTGCAACTCTTACCTTCCTTGTACTTTTCAGCCCTATTCTTACTACTACCCAAGGAGGTTCCCTCAGGAAATGGGGAGGTAGAGGACATCTTGCTTAGAGCTTCCTTTAAATGATTGCTAGCTCTGGCAAAGTTTTTAAACTACTAGCTTACAAGCAGCATCTGAAGGTCAGTACTTATCGTGAAACAAAAGTCTGAGCTAAGAGTTGCGTACTGTTGATTAAGCAATCTGTATAGCCAAACATTAATCACTGAGTTTAAGGGGTGTGCATAAGAGCACAAGCGTGCCTACCGTTCCTGTCCTATTGTTTCCTTTCATTATATTGTTGGAAGAAATATTTATCTGGGTTCAGTTCCAAGTGGGGACAAAGACACTGGAAACATGGAGGCTGCTTGGAAAGATGGTTTAATGGTGGTCAGGATCACATGGCTTGAGATCCTGAACAGAAAAGGGCTGAGATCCTGTGTGCTCCCTGGCTTTATGCTTTTTCTGAGCTTTGAACTTTCTGGGGCACAGGAAGAGTACCCTGATTGGCTGTCAGACTCCCAGGGGGTGGGGGTCTTAGCTAGCCTTGTAGGTTGTCCCTCAAGCTTGTCTGAGCCTTGCAATGTGGTGAGTTTCTGTTCTATTGTGTTGCAAATGATGGTCCATTGAAAAAGGTGGGGGGATTGAGTTTCTACCTCTGACCCATTGACAAAGGTGGGGGGAAATGAGTGAGCTTGGTTGAGGCTTTAAAGGCCCATTGATAAAGGTGGGGGGGGGGAGTCAGGAAGCTGCAGGGAGCTGCTTTGTCTTTAAAACATGTTTCTCCATTTCTCATCCAGGGAAATATATTCTGCCTTTTTAAATATTTTCTAAAATATTTCATTCTTCTAGGAGGGGGGTGGGTGCTAAATTCCTACAATATCCAATTAATATAGTTTTTACATACTTATGCTTATATATATATGCTTATATATTGTATAGTTATTTCATGCTTATGCTTATATATACTGTGTGACAAAATAAATAAATAAAAAATAAATAAAATAAAAGTTTGGGAGAATAAAACTTGCACAAGGACAAACATATAGTTTATGTTTGTCCTTATGTATATATTGTTCTTTTTTCCCCTACAGGTATAACCATGCAGTTACCATGGCCAGCTTTACTTGGGATTGTTAAAATATGTTTCATGCTAACTTCTTATAATAAAAGGTTCATGAATTAAAAACAGAAGATACAAATTTTTGAGTCGGTCATATTTGAGATTTAAAATGTGCTACTACAAGGTTTTTCAAGAATACATTTTTTAAAAAAAGAGTTTAATTTTTAATTGAAGTATTGGGATTACACAAATAAATATATTTCATTGCACTAGATATAAGACCTCACATTTAGAGTTGGGTGTGCACATATTACATAATCCATCCTCTCTCAGCCTAATTTCAGCAATGAGAATACAATAAGAGCACCAATCCGTAATTTGAGAGCAGAAATAACCAAAGCTTCATATATTGTGTAACAAATCTAATTGCTTATTAAAATAATATATTTTTGAAACCAATCAATATTACTAGGCATTATGGGGAATCACCAATGTTCACATGTAGAAGTTCTGCACTAATTCATATCTTTGATATTGCTTATTAATGCAGTGTAATATTATTCTAATGAGGAAGTAGCTGATTATCAAGGAAATTTGATAGGGCCAAACTACTTTACAGAATAAAATAAATCTGCATGTAATTAAAGTGCTGTAAATAGTCATGCCAAGTGTTTGATACCTTAAGGATTACTTTGCATGGAAATTGATCTATTCAAAACTGAGAAGTAACACCCTTAACCACCACCACCCTAGGAAATTTACATCTTTACCAAATATTCCAATCTCAAAACCTATTTCTTCTACACACCGGACTTCAATAACCTCTTCTTAACTTGTTTTCTTTGTCAAGGAGAGTTTGCCTTAAACTCAAAGAAGCATCTTCAAATTTAGGATTTAGTTCTAACACCTTCCTGAAATCCTTCAAGGCTTCATCAAAGAATCCTGCATATGAAAGGGAAACAAGGAATGGTTTTATGTTATTTTATATATAAAAAGAATAAAACAAACTGTATTATTAAATTATTTGGGCTAACACACTTTAGGTTTACTAAGAAGTAGGACCCACTGAGCAGAGCACAATTTCTGATTAAACATAGCAATGAACTACCAGTAAGTCTTGATTTTTTTTTTGTCTCCAGCAATTTTCCTGAAAAATGGATCAGGTTATTGGTGTGTATACTTTTCTAACACTTAAAAGAATTGCGAAATCTACATTTCACATTTCTTTTAACATAGATTATTATCGTAATCTCTTCAAGACTGCGCATGCATGGAAGTGGTTTTATATGTGCAAAGTCAAAGAATAAATAGATAAAAATTCTTAGACAGCTGTTATTTTTCTAACATAGTAGTGTTTTTATTTCCAAAGCAATACTTATATGCTCACTAACTTGTATTCAACTTTCCTGTAATACAGATAACTAAATAATTTATTTGCTCATCATGAACGTTTACCAAGCAACAATTCCTCTAACACATCTAAAATCTAAGGAAATTTCATGATGACATAGAATGAACATCAAATATGAATTTTAGGATTAGGCTAATTGCAATTTCTATATAATATTGTACTTACGAAAGAGAAGGAAGTAAATAATGTTAATCATGATTGCAGTATAATAGTAAATCTTTCATTAAGAAATTTCTATCCTTCATTCATTTTTAAATTTATTCCTATAATTTCTCATGAGAGGAATAAACATTTGCTTTGCAAACACTCTTTTAGACCTTGGGCTTTTACGTTTTTGGATGAAAAACATTACATTAGGTTTATTTCAATAAAGCATCTCCATAAAAATAGGGGGCACATTCCCCCTTCTTTATGAACAATCACATGATGCTATGCAAGTTTTGCTACTTACTGTACTATATTCTAGGGAATTTAAGGAAAGAACAGGTAATGGCAATAGGATTTTTAAAAGGATGGATTTGGTCAGTATCGATGTGCATTCACATAAGTCAAACATTAAGCTTGAAGACAGTATCTACAGTAATATATATCACTTCAGTGTTATTAATCTATATTGTGATTAAAATCATTTAGGTAATACCAACAACAGTATCACTATTTCCAAATTATCAAAATGGACTATGGACAGATGAACCACCTCCTTCTGAAATGCTGCTGTCCCACCCTCAATAATTATGCACTCCTGAAAACTTGTATTTTCACCCAGGCCTTTCCAGTATGAATGAGAGATAAAAGCTGTTTTTTTCTCTTCCATCTGCTTTTAATGAACACGTATTTTATATTAATGGTTTTACCTTAAAGTTTTTGTTACTTTTATGTACATTGCAAACTGTGAGGTATTTTATGGGAAGCATTATCTAAATGTTTTAATATATACCATAAATAAAACACTTATATGAACAATTTCTCAAGAACTTCCCCGTAATCTTAACTGGATCCTTCAAAAAAAATGAAATAGGTTTCCTGAAAGGAATACACTTACAAAGCTCTATTAACGGGATAATTGTCAAAGCAATTACAAAACAATTATAATAATGTGACACTTAATATTGAAGAAAAGTCTATGTACATACCTAGCCTATATAATATTAATCCTCTGTTGTAATAAGGGATTTCAAAATCTGGCTGTGCTTGTATAGCTGACGTATAATCATCCATAGCTTCATAGAATTCAACTCTGAAGTATTTAACTTGTCCTCTGTTGTTAAGTGCTGTTGCCAGATCATGGCAAAGATGTTTGCTTAAAGGAAAAAGAAAAAAGATTATTATACTGGTAGTCTTTGACCTACTGTACAACATTTGTTTAGTGACTGTACAAAGTTAGTAAAGCATTGAAAAAAAGTGACTTATAATTGTTTTTCACATGACTATTGCAGCATCCCCACAGTCAGGCAATAAAAACTTGGACACTTGGAACTGGCACATATTTATGACAGTTGAAGTGTCCCAGGGTCATAGGACCATCTTTTGCAAACTTCTGACAAGCGTGCATAAGAGCACAAACGTGCCTACCGTTCCTGTCCTATTGTTTCCTTTCATTATATCCAATTAATATAGTTATTACATACTTATGCTTATATATATGCTTATATATTATATAGTTATTTCATGCTTATGCTTACATATACTGTTGTGACAAATAAAATAAATAAATAAAATAAAATAAATAAATAAAAGTCAACGGGGAAGCCAGATTCACTTAATTTATTAACTTGGCAACTGCAGTGATTCATTTAACTGTGGCAACAGAGCAACTGTTGCTCTCATAAAATGGAGCAATACTCACTTAGCAACTGTCTTGCTTAGCAACAGAAATGTTGGGCTCAATTGTGATTTTAAATCAACAACTACCTGTAATTTCATTTACAAATTTTTGCATTACCATAGAAAGCTTAGCATAATATGAAATTCCCCTTGAGATAAAATCAAATAATTTCCCAGGGACACCTCAGCACAATTCATGCAACTCTTAGTAGGATTTGGGTTTGCAAGGCGGCCTCTAAATTAGAAATCTTAGGTTGTGCAAAATAATATGAACATGCTTGGGATAAAAATGAGCTTTGGTTGTGTATAATGCATCCAAGCCAAAAAAGGCCGATATTAACAGATAAAGTCCCTATAGTCATTACCATTACCGAGTCTACTCTTAATCTTACCAAAAAGTTTTGAATGAAAGTGATAGCGCAGTGATTAGAATGCAACGTTGCAGGCTAATTCTGCTGACTGCCAGCAGTTCGATTCTCATTGGTTCAAGGTTGATTCAACCTTCCATCCTTCCCAGGTTGGTAAAATGAGGAGCCAGATTGTTGGGGGCAATAGGCTGACTCTGTAAACTGCTTAGGCTGTAAAGCGCTATGAAGGGTTATAGAAGTTTAAGTGCTATGGCTAGTGCTATTAAAGTTAACACTCAAGAAAGAAAATACATTTTGTTACTCTGAGAAGATCCTACCATAGGACTCTTTGTTTGGGCTAGCCTACACTCATAAACTAAGCCTTCTACAATTTCTCAGCCAACCAGAAGGCCATGGAGCAGTGGTGAAATCCAATTTTTTTTACTACTGGTTCTGTGGGTATGGCTTGGTGGCCGTGGTGTGGCTTGGTGGGCGTAGCTTGGTGGGCATGGCAGGGGAAGGATACTGCAAAATCTCCATTCCCACCCCACTCCAGGGGAAGAATACTGCAAAATCCCCATTCCCTTCCCACTCCTTGGGGAAGGATATTGCAAAATCTCCATTCCCACCCCACTCCGGGGCCAGCCAGAGGTAGTGTTTGCCAGGTCTCTGAACTACACAAAATTTCCGCTACCGGTTCTCCGGAACCTGTCAGAACCTGCTGGATTTCATTCCTGCCATGGAGGGAATGCAACCTGAGGGACAGTGGTTAGCAAAACACTGTAAAGCATGGATGTCCAACCTTTTGGCTTGCCTGGGCCACAATGAGTGAAGAGGAATCATCTTGGGCTGCGTATAAAACATATAATATAGTTTCATAAAATCACTTAATGTTAAAAGTTGATGATCTTGTGGGACCCACGTTACTAGCTGGCAAAGGTCACAAGCAACCCATGGGGTCGGGCACACCTGTTGTAAAAGCGTTACACCCAGCAGGTTGCTGTTCGGTTCTGCCCTCAGACCGCCGCCACCGCCACCCCCACAATCTCCATCCATCTCCACTAATCGAGGATTCGTGAATCAGAATGCACAAGCTCATCCATCTTCCATCTTTTAATAGATTCCTGCTCGTCTTTTATAGAAAGCATCTGCCCTTCTGGCAAAAGGACCAGGCTCCGAATTATCCTACTTCAGAGCCCACTGTATTGGCCGCCCGCGTCTTAGCCAATCAGGGGCGAGCTGCAGTCTGCCTGGTACCGTGCGGTCGTATGTGCGAGGACTCAACAGAAAGAAGCCATGAAGGGGAACCACCCACAATCTGGACGGACTCGATTATTTGCACTCAAACGACGAAGTGCAACCCTCTCGGCAGACCTGAAAGAACAGGTCAAGGCCATAGATCACCATGGAGATCTAGCTACGTGGGTCGCTAGGAGTTAAAAAACGACTCCGGGGCTTGTAATCAACCGATTACTCCTCGACAAGCAAAACCACCGTCACCCGCCTGCCCGCCCGCCCAGCCTTGGGATCCCATAGCCGCGTCTTATCCCGGGCGCGGAATCACCTCACGGCGGAGCATGCGCAGTGATGGATGTACTGGCTGTAGAGCTCCTCCGCCCTCTCGTGCTGCCTCGCTTCGAAGTGCTGGTGGGCTGCCGCTAGCAAGTCCCCAGCGCTTTCGGCCCTCGAGTCTCCCGCCATGCATCCTCGGCTTGCCCGTCCTGTGCCTCCGCTTCCGTCCCTAGCCAAATCTTAAGCGAGACTACACATAGAAACCTGCCTTCCCTTCCTGGCCTGGGCAGCCCTGCCTACCGTGGGGAAGACACGTGACGCCCGCAAGCTCCGGTTGATAGATTTATTCAAGGGAAAGGTCCCCTTGGGAGGCGTTCAGACGAGCCCTCGGGCTGGAGCTCAGATAACGCGGGTGCTTCAGCACAAGCACGAAGTATTTTTGAGGTCAACAGCCTATGTACATCTGGGCTTATTGTGCGTGGAGGAAAACTGAAAACCAATAACGGGCTGCCGTGATTTGAGGAGAAAAAATGGAACAGATTGGATACCCGAATAGGGTTTTTTTTAAAAACAAACAAACAAACAAACCTAGGATTATAGGCATATCTACAAACCCTTCACATCCTGGAAATAAATTGTTTCAACTCCTACCCTCAAAACGATGCTATAGGGCACTACACACCAGAACAACTAGACATAATAACAGTTCCCCCCCCCTGTCATCACTCTGCTAAACAATTCCCACACCACTTGTCAAATTATTTATTTAGCTGTATTACTATTATTCTTCTCATCTTTCCTGTTGCGTATCTCCTTTTCTACTTATAACTTTATTGCTTGTATCTTTATGTTTTACATTGTTTTAGCTTCCTAATATGATGACTTATGACTATCACTAAGTGTTGTATCTTATGATTTGATGAATGTATTTTTATGATGACTATGATCACTTACAGCTTTTATGTACACTGAGAGCTTATGCACCAAAGACAAATTCCTTTTGTGTCCAATCACACTTGGCCAATAAAGAATTCTGTTCTATTCTATACTTTGCAGATGAGGTGTGACTTGTGGTTTTGCCTAAGTTGGAGAATGGTTTAACCATCTTTTAAGGTGGTTCTAGGCCCACCACTTGTATTCTTGAAAAAGAAATTGGGAACGATCTTGGTTTGCCAGCAAAGGTTAATCATCATGCTGCTGACAGATACGGTGTTCACTAGCAATGCACATAGTCCTTGACTTACAACAGTTCATTTAGTGACCGTTCAGTTACCATGGCACCAAAAAAAGTGACATGACCGTTTTTCATACTGATGACCATTATAGCATTCCCGTGGTCATGGGATCAAAATTCAGATGCTTGGCAACTGACTTGACGGTTGCAATGTCTCAGGGTCATGTGATGCCTTTTTGAGACCTGACAAGTCAATGGGGAAACCAGAGTCACTTAATCGTGTTACTAATTTTAATAACTGCAGTGATTCACTTAACCACTGTGGCAGAAAAGATTGTAAAAGGGGGCAAAACTCACTTAACAAATTTCCCACTTAACCACATAAATTTTGGGCTCAATTATGGTCATAAATCGAGGATTACCTGTATGCTTAATCCTAACACTGAGTTTACAAAATATAACATGCAAAAATCTGTTGTTTTCTCTCTGTCTCTCTCTGTTGTCTCTGTTTCTGTCTCTGTCTCTCCTTCACACACACACACACATACACACATATACACACACGAACAAAATAAAGTTTCTCTTCAGTCCAGTTCAATTTCTGGTGACTTCCTAAATATATCCTTGCAGCAATTCAGGAGCTGCTCTTTGGTGATATCTTTGGGCTTCTTAGCCTAGTCTACAGCTGTAAAATTCCTGTAGCTTCCAAGTCTAAACAAGCTCAAGCTGATACTGTACTACTACTTATCAGCTAAAGTACACAAAGAAAAAAATTACGGTAATGCAAACGTTACCTATTTACATGTGTAGACATATGTGAGAAACATTTTACAAACCAAGTATCCATATTTAGCATTTATATTCAAAATTAAATTTGTATATTAGAAAAAAATTATAAGGGAACCACCATTGACATGAACTACTTTTCATTACAGATTTTTCCCCAAATTTGTTCTTTTAATTTTATAGTCCCACATTTTTAAATATTAGTGCAAGATGAACTTTGGTCCGTCAGAGTGAACTTAGCAGCTAACAATAAAAAATGGAATTAGCATATACTGCATTATAGTACATCAATATAAAGGTATTAGTCAAAAAATATTCAGCAAATTACAATTAAGTAACATTTATTAGTTAAAAAACGTGCTACCAAACTTTTTTGCCAATGTAAATTAAGATGGCTTTCTTCCTACAATATCAAAAATACAGGAATATGTAAACTTAGGGGTTTCCGTTTGATAAGTGTGATTGTTATTAGGGAGTTTTCAATAAAGTTTAAAAAGACTTTAAAGATAGACAATTCAGAGCATTAGGGGATGACATCTGGTCATTTACTTATTTTATAAACCTTAAATTGTTGTTGATATTCAAGTGTACTGATTTCAAATTATGCAGGTTTATTAGTTGTATTTTTTTAAAAAATTTAGTCCTCTACAATTACAAGTAGGCCTCACTTCCGATGATAACCGAGACTGGAATCTCCAGTCATGTGTGACATATGACCATGCCAACTTACAATGGCAGTTCCAGCAATCCAAGCTGCCATGCTAGCAATTCCTGCGCAGTCAAAAACATCCCTCAGTCACAAAATCACTATTTGAAATCTCCTGCTGGCTTTTCCATTAACTTTTTCTTGTTGGAAGCCAGCAGTGAAGTCCTAGTTCAACAACCATTCCTTCAGCAATCTTTTGAAGTTACAACAGTGCTGAATGAGGGGGACTTACGACGTGCCCTTGTTAAGACCACTGCAGCATCCCCGCAATCATGAGATTGCAGTTTAGGTGTTTAGCAACCGGACTGCATTCGCATTGCATCCCAGTCACATGAAAACAATTTGCGATCTTCTAACAAACAAAGTCAATGGGAAAGCCAGCAGGTCACAAATGACAATCATGTAACCATGAGACACAGCAGATTCACCTAATAGTGGTTTACTGGGTTGCTGCAACTGCTGTCACAAATCAGTGTGGTCATGTGACGTTGTGACACCTAGTGACATTCTAGCCAGTCCCAATTACCATTAAGCAAGGACTGCTTCTACAGATATGTGAAAGTAAGAGCAACTGTTATTTTGTCCGGTCAAGCAAAATGCTCTGTATTTGTTACCATGGGTGTGGAAAATAAACATTAGCTACTGAACATAGGTTTCCAAGAACCATTGGTCCAATTTGTGCTCAAGTATTGAAAACGATTGTACTGGAGATAGTATTGTATCATGACAAAATCTGGAGCTATGTCATATCACCTATATAGGTAGTCCTCGAATTATGACAATTGAACTCAAAATGTTATGTTGCTAAGTGAGACAGTTAAGGGAATTTGTCCCCATTTTATTACCACTCTTGTCATAGTTGTTAAGTGAATCACGGCAGTTAAGTTAGTAACATGATTATTAGGTGAATCTGGCTTCCCCATTGACTTTGCTCCTCCGGTGGTTGCAAAAGGTGATTACTTGATCCTGGGATGCTGCAATTGTCATAAATATGAACCAGTTGCCAAGCATCCGAATTCTGATCACATGATTATGGGATGCTGCAATGGTCATCTGAAAAACAGTTAAGTCACTTTTTTCAATGCCATTGTAACTTTCAACGGTCATTAAATGAATGGTTGTAAGTCAAGCACTACCTGTATGTCAAAAACTCAAAGATAGGTAAATCAGGAATTGCACATTTTATTTTTATTTATTTATTTTTGTCACAACATTATATACAAGCACATAAAATGAAAGAAAAACAATAGGACAGGAACGGTAGGCACTTTTGTGCACTTATGCACGCCCCTTATAGTCCTCTTAGGAATGGGGTGAGGTCAATGGTAGACAGTTTTTGGTTAAAGCTTTTGGGAGTTTGAGAAGAGACCACAGAGTCAGGTAGTGTGTTCCAAGCATTAACAACTCTGTTACAAAAGTCATAGTTTCTGCAATCAAGATTGAAGCAGTTAACATTAAGTTTGAATCTATTGTTTGCTCTTGTATTATTGCGATTGAAGTAGTCTTTTAGAGGAAGGACATTGCAATAGATGATTCTGTGTGTTAAACACAGGTCATGTCAGTCGGCGGAGTTTAAGTTTTCTAATCCCAGGATTTCAAGTCTGGTGGTATAAGGTATTTTGTTGTTTACAGAGGAGCAGAGAACTCTTCTTATAAAATATTTCTGGACTCGTTCAATTGTATTAATGTCAGAGATGTGGCATGGGTTCCAGACAGGTGAACTGTATTCAAGAATGGGTCTTGCAAATGTTTTGTATGCTCTGGTTAGTAGTGTAGTGTTTTTGGAAAAGAAGCTACGCAAAATTAGGTTTACAACTCTTAGAGCCTTTTTTGCTATGTAGTTTTAATGGGCTTTGGCAGTTAGATAAGAGTGCCAAATAGATAGATAGATAGATAGATAGATAGATAGATAGATAGATAGATAGATAGATAGATAGATAGATAGATAGATAGATAGATAGATAGATACGCATTAGAATGTGGATGCTATTTTCAATTATAGTCATTATCCCCAATTATTTCATAGCATGCCATGACGACTTTGGAAATCATTGTATTTGATGTATAGTGTAGATAAAAACTAGAGATGTTTTTGTGAAAGTAGTTTTTTAAAAAAAACTCTGAAATCATGTGTACCAGGAATTCACTTACCAAACTGTATTTGTCAATGAATTCAAATTTCCATTTTTATGGAGATTGAGAAAACTGTTTTGATGCTCATTACTTCCTTTGTCTTAGTAAACTTCCAAGCAGTACAGATGTTTTGCCAAGTATGTCAGTATGGCCAATACACACAGTATGCATCCTTGGACTTCAGAACTATAGAAAATAACGGAAGTAGTAGTTGATGTTTTCCTGGGCTTATAGATCTATCACTGATCTATAAACATGCCTGACCCTTCCTTTACCCTTGTCATAAAAATTTTAAAATTCCTAATATTACACAATGGTGTTTATTATTATCCTTTGCTCCCACCTCCTAGTTTCCACAAAACAACTCTGTGGGGTAAGTAAATGGCCCTAAATCACCCACTTCAATTGATAAAAAAAGATAATTGTCATTTAACTTACAGATTTGTACTGTATGCACACAAATACATGTACAAAATCAACAACTTTTTGCATTAAAAGCCAAAGCACTCCAACTATATCCTTAAAATCCAATGTATTAATTCTTAATAACAATCCAACCAAATTCATGATTTTAAGTAAATAAGCTTGAAGTGAGAACCATCTCTAGTTTATCCTCCTGGGTAATAATGACATCTAGTTAAAGTATATTTAACTAGAACCATAGGGTTGGAATGATTCGTGGAGGGCTTCTAAACTATCTACCTATAGCAGGAATCCTCAAACCATCTGGACAAATAACTGTCTAGTCTTTTCTTGAAAACCTTGATGCAACATTAATAATGTAAGAGCAATTCCTTGTTTAATACTTTCTGAGAATAATTGTTCCTTAGCAACACTGCTTCAGCATTTGATAGGTATTTAGCCTATTTTGATTTGTTACCTTCTTATCTATCCTTAAAGTGCCACCATTATTGTTAATGTTCCTGCAGTTTAATTAAACTGAAATTGGGGGAAGAAGAAAAAAGAAAAGTCAGTTTACTAAGTTTTATCATTGTATTTCAGGTCTTGACTGAACTGTTAGGCCTTCTGCTGAACTATTTCAACAAAAATGTAAAAGTAATTAACCTAAATGACTATAGTAAATACCATAAACAGTCCCCCAAATTATTTTCTTAAAGATTTATTAAAGCATCATTTATAAACAAAGATGAAAATACATACAGATTTGAAGCAAGCAAATGACAAAAGTAGTGTCCTTTTCTGACATTCATACCATATGACAAAAAGTGTCATTAATTCCAACTTCAGGCTTTAAAAAATATTGTTTCAAGGCATAGGGATAACACAGTAAAAACTAATATAACACAAAAAGTTTCAGGTAAATAGATATATGCAACAGTGCACCACAGAGGAACTAATTTTCCCACACTAAAAAAAGAAAAAAAAATCTTGCCATTGATATGATTGTTCTTCAGAACTAATCTATATTTGCAAGATGCTTGATTTTCTAAATGTATAGTATCCAGAACTTGCTTAACTTAATAAATGTGTTTCTTGAAGCAAAATGAAATTACAAATCCATAGAATTGGAGTTGTATGCAGAAGCTAAAATTACAAAATAAAGCCCCACAGCAAGAATTACTTAAGAGATTTAAGGAGATCAATAAAATTAAAGCTAGCAAGAGGGAGAAAAATCTCTCCCTTATGAATTATGTTTAGTAAGATTATCAAATGCCTCTTAACCTCATATGGTTGCTCCTAAAACCCTGAATATTTAAGCAATCTTACAATATAAAAATGAAGCTATACAGTTATTTTACTAGAAACACGGCTGCTTCAGGCAGGAATGTAAGGAGGTGGAGGTTCCTTTTCTGGCATTTTCACTGCCATTTCATAAGATGGCAAAACATACTGCAGGAGAAAAAACAATTATTAGTTATTTTATTAACTGACTGACCATTCTAAGACACAATATACAATTAACTAACATATTTGTAATAGTAATAAACCATTCTCATGAAATCTCAAAAAGTTTTAATAAGTCTTTCCTCAGTGGCAAATTGCCTCCAGAAATTAAATTAAAACTAATATTAAACTACTGAATTGTTATTCCAAATCAGTGGTTTTATGTATACATAGTATGCATTAGAATCCAAGTGGTTTCTGTTGTCAACAATTGTCTTATCTAGTAGTGGTAAGCACAAATTACATTTGAAATAGCTCTCAAACTGTACGGAATGCAAAGAACTTCATATCATTGGTGAATTTCAAAGAAATGCATTGCTCTGCAGTATATGTGTACTTCACCTGCACTTCTAAACATTTTTTGAAAGAGATGCCTTGATGTCTATCTCTTGTAGCAAATGTAGCTTCCTCACCAACTAACAAGCTCAAACACTCACAGAACACACTCCCTCTATGCTGATTATAGGCTTAGATAGAACACATATGCCCTTGAGTGAGATATGCCTCTGCGTCACATGCAGAGTTAATTACTTCAGCCCCTCCACTGCTGAAGATATAAAAAAAAAACATGGTCATTTTAAAAGTAGGGGAAACTGGAGAACGTGGGGGAAAAAAGATGGAATAAGGGTCAGGTGCTTCCATTGCCTTAAGAGCTTCTGAGGAAAGCAATTCAGGAGCTCCCAAGAAGCAGGAGCAACTAATCTTGAAGCAGAAAACTGTTTTTTCTTCAGTTTCATTAAAAATAGATAAAGGTTTACCCAGAAATTTGGGTTAAGTTTCCCAATTCATTTATTATTTTCTCTGGGGGGAAAAAACGCTTGGAATTGTATCTGCAATTGCAGCTTTGTATCCATCTGAAAATAATCACATTTTCTTGTAAGCTTTAATATGAATTTGAAATATCTACAAATATCTTTTTACCAGACTTTGAGGTAAAGGACAAGCCATTTGTAGCAGACTTCTGACACCTTGTGCTCTGCCTAGATTGCTGTTTGTTTTTTTTAATATGAGGTTTCTTGAGGTTCTCTCAAGAAGCTGTTTTGCAGCACTGAACTGCTCTAGAATTTATCCTCTTTATCTTTTTTTCTACGAAGGTTTTTAAATGTTCTTTATATTTCATCTTTATTTCAAACTAAAGTTGTTTATTTGCAGCGAGATTGGTCTACCTCCTAGGGAGGGAAGGAAAGACTGACTCTTCTGGTCACACAGAGGCTAAGCTGTGTCATATGATTGAAATTACTACACTTGTTGAACTTTTATTCTTTTTATCATTAGAACATATGAGAATCCTCTCTCACAGACATATTGCTATTAGCAATGAGGATGTTAGATGAAGATAGATAGATACTGGCAGTGTAAACCACCAAGCTATTCCCCCAAAGCAGGAAACCAAGATGTGAAGATCCACAACATTTCTGGGAGAGGTAGTTTGAGACCTTTTAACCTGCCATCTTACAGGCTGAACCATTCTACTATATTTGAATTAATAATCCTGCTTTGGTTATTTATATGTAAATAAAGCTCTAAATAAAGAGCAGATGCTAAGTTACTGGGTCTAATTAGAACTTGGATGGAAGACAACTGGGAAATACTTGGGATACAGGCTAAACTAGAAAGTCCAAAAAACCCAACAACTGTAAACCACCTTTATATATCCAATTAAATATCTCAAAGTCACCCAAGATTGAATTCAAACTAAGGAAGTCTATGTGAAAATATCCAACTGGTAGCTTTAATGGATAAATTTGCGTTTATCCATTTGCATTTATCCATTAAAGGATAAATGCATAAAATGGATAAATGCATTTATTTATTCATTCAACTCTCTGAGTGTGTATTAGAAATGGATGTATATTAAAGTGTATATTAGAAACAGCTGGTTCAGATGGGACACATATCCATAATCACAGCCCTAGTGCTTCAAATTAGAAATTAGCTTAGTTTAATTTCATAAATCATTTACCTGTGGGGGTGCTTCAAATGCTGGATAGACAGCTATTTCAGGCACATTTCTATTGCAAATGTATTTATAACAGTTCCAGACACAATTAATTAGATAGGCCTACAAGAGGAAAAAAGAACATTATCTGAACAAACCATAACAGCAGAAGAATTGTGAATTACAGCACCTTCAGAAGCACAAAATACATAACTATTTGACAACATATTAAATACACTTTTCTATTCAAATCAGTTGCATTGTTCTCTAATAAACTAAGCCAGCTACAGCTATAACTACAGCAACCCTCTAAATTGGTGATAGTTCAAGATCCTCCAACATATCAGAATATATTACTCTTCAGTTTAGCTGAAAAGAATGCCACCATTGGCAAAATGTGTATGCAAAAGACAAAACAGTGCATATAAATAAAATAAATAGGTGATAAGAGGGAACAGAAACATTTAACCAATCATAACTGAACTCTCAGTAGTTAAACATCTACAGGGAAGAATCACTCAAACAAATAACCGGACTGACAGCTAAGAAGCTCAAATCATATGCTTTAATTTTAATTACTAAGACATGAATGAGAAATTCATATCCCTTAAAAGGTACATTTTAAAGTATCCAAAAACTGACCTTTAAAATAATGATCCAAACAAAGAACAATAGGACAATGAACAGAAGACAGCTTGAATCAAGAGCAAGGAGGTCATCTTTGTATGGGAATTCTGGCTAGAAAAAGAAACAGTAATACAATTATTACAAACAGATTCCACTATCAGGTTCTTTGGTATCCAGAAAAACCTATTCCAGACCTGTGAAAATTAGTCCAAAACAAAAGACACTGATTGTTCTGGGTTTTTTTTTACAAAGCTATTTTTTTTGTAAATCAAAGCAGATGGAGTCAGTGAAACATTTTTGCACACTGTCCTTACAGCTTGCAAATGTTACAAGAATTCCTTATCTTTAAACCACAGAAGGAAGATTTAACCGAGGTCACAGAGCTCGATATGGCACAACATCCTTTAGAAAGAGGAAGGGAAGAACAGGGATTCGGTAACATTGAAGCAGAGGCCACAAACTATATGAGGATCCAAAAATGTCAGTTAAAGAAACTGGTATTCATCTCAGATTTCAAGACACAATTTATATAGACAGAGGTTTTCTTAAATGTGGACATTTTGTTAAGATTTTCAATTATGCAGCAGACATGCATTCTTGAACAGCAAAGAAAGATCCTCCATTTTAAAGACCTCATATTTCCCAGAAATCTCAGGCATACTGGTAGAACATTCCATGGGTGCATATCTACTACCATAATTGGTATTTCTGCCAGGAAGAGATGTCACCTGCATAGAAAAAAAGCTTGCTCTGGAGGCCTCTACTTTCTAAATGAATGCAGACTGGATCTGCCAGCCTGGAGTTAGGACAACTAATTCTCCTTGCCAGTTTCAAAGAGAAGAAATTCTAAAAATGTAAGATGTACTGGGATTAAGAACTAAGAATGCCATATATCCTTTATCTCATCCAGTTCATGTGATCTTGCTAAGCTTATGAATTGTGCATGACTCACCACATTGCCTCCCATCGCTCGATTAAGATTATTGTCATGGACACTTACTAGTTGATCCAGGTACTCTTTAATTCTTGGCAAATAAGTCAGAGAACTTATAGCCATGAGACAGCCGAGAACAAAGTCAAAGAGTTGGTAACAAAAGAATGGAATCAGCCAACTGACACGATGCTAAAAATGCAAGACGAAAATAACGTGTTACTCTTGAAGAGAAAAAGAAAACCACTAACGATGAGAAATTAGAATAATTCAAGTAAAACTTACGGTAATTGCTCCATACACCAACATAGCACTGATTGTAAATATGAGGAGCGAGATGGCAAAGAGAACACAGGCATTTTCTGGTGGGGGAAAAATATTGAATTCCTTTAACAATAACAACAAATTAAAATAAACCCCCTGCACTACATGCTAGGGGAATGTATCTGATTGATACATCTAATTCATCAATTAAATGAACTAGAATTAGAACTAGAGACTTGGTGCACTGGTTAGTATTGGGATGTAGTTAAAAAGACTGATTTTTGCTGCAATGGCCTTCACTTCACTTGTTATAACTATCATTCATTCAGTGCCATCATAACTTCAAAAAGTCACTGAACAAATAGTCATTAAATGAGGACCACCTGTATCTCTAAGTTGTATAGGCAGGAGTTGGCATTGTAGAAATTATTTCAATTTTTGCATTTTTATCAGGCATTGGAAATGACAAATACTTTCTATTACAATACTTTGTAATATTTTCTATTGCAATGGTTCAATGACAAACTCAAATTATGGTTTTCCCAGTAAGCCAAATCACAAACCAAGATGTTTCATTCTTATCTATGTACCTCAGAAATGTAAAAATTACTGGAATATTTTAAGAACTTTTTCTAATGTATACATCAGGGGTAGTCAACTTTTTTATACCTACCGCCCACTTTTGTATTTCTGTTAGTAGTAAAATTTTCTAACCGCCCACCGGTTCCACAGTAATGGTGATTTATAAAGTAGGTTGGGGGGGTGCCAGCTACCAGCTCTGCTTGTCTGTTACAGCTGGGTGGTGTGGGGGGAGATGTGCGAGCTATTCTGGGACGAGGCTCTTTTGTTTGCGGTTGCACTATAGTGCCATTTAGTTTCACTTAGGTAACGTGAACTAAACTTATGCGCGGGCGATACAAATAGTATATTTTCAGAAATTTAAATTGTCACAGGGAATTTTATGAAAACCTAATGAAAATGTTTTTAAAAGTCAATTAAATTAAGAAAAGGAAAGTGCTTCAGTATTGGACAAAACCCCTACTGCCCACCATGAAAGCTGGAACGCCCACTAGTGGGCGGTAGGGACCAGGTTGACTACCACTGGTATACATCCTGAAATATTCAAACGTTACTCCTTTAAAATATATACCTACCAGCAACTCTCTCAGAGGAATAATAGTTTCCAATAACCTCATACTGGATATCTACAGATGACACAGTATTGGGATGAGTCACTTCAACTGTCAGTAAAATACCCATCAACAAATTCACCACCTGCAAGATAGATAGATAGATAGTTAGATAGATAGACAGATAAATACTTTATATTTATAAATAAAACAAACTATTGCTACTGTATTTCCTCAAAAATACGACATGTCCTGAAAATAAGGCCAAGCCTGATTTTTGGGGTGGGCACAGTAGGCAGCCATTCCCGGGTCAGCGAATGGCAGCTGGGCCCCTTAATTGCAACCCATGGATCAGCTGATCAGGAGCTGCCTCTCGTTCTATCTCTCCCCAGCGTTCTGCCCGCCTGCCCGCCCGTCTCCATCCATTCAACTCCCTCGCCTGAAAACTCCTGCCCGGCAACTCTTGCCACGTTGTGCCCACCCAGTGGACACCCCCCCTCCAGCCAGGCAGAGCGCCACTCAATGACCAAGCGGTATCCCAGGATCACTATTTGGGTGAAGCCAGTGAGCACCAGGTCCTTGAGGAGTCTGCACCACCGCCATCCCAACACGGAGGATAGCTTCCTCTGTGGCTTCCAAACCCCAGCTGGAAGCCGCTGGAAGCGGAGAAGAGGCCGGTCGGGCCAGCCGCCTGCTGCCAAGTCTTCCAGGAAACGGGACAGCCGCATGGAACTGGAAGCATAGAACGGGAACTCCACTCCCAGAGCAGCCGCTGCAGGAAGACTCTCTACACTTTCCCTCTATGGTTCCAGCTCCATGCAGCTGCCCCGGCTCCCGGAAGACTTAGCAGCAGGCGGCTGGCCCGACCACCCTCTTCTCCACTTCCAGCTGGGTGCTCACTGGCTTCGCCCACATTGCCGTGGTGAGGCCTGGGAGGCACGCAAGGGAGGGGGAGAGACAGGCACTCACGTGGCGTGGTGCCTTCAGGCCGCTCGTGTTCTACCCCCTCCATGGGAGGGGAGGGGCTTGATGGCAGCGTGCGGTGGAAAAATGTCTCTGCTGGGCTCCCGGCTGTGAGTGTGTAGGCCGTCTGGTGGGCATCACTTGGCAAGAGGTGCTGGGTGGCTGCTCTCTTGTGAGCGGGCTCCAGAAGAGCTGGGCGCAGGGATGTGAGAACGCGGGCACAGCCTCAGGCCAACAGCTGATGAGCGGCTGTGTTGCGCAGCCGCAGCAGCACAACACAGCAGCAGCCATGAGCACCCCAAAATAATACGAACACCACCACCCCATTAATAAGGCCAAGCCCTTATTTCAGGGTTCAAAGGTAAATAAGACCCTGTCTTATTTTTGGGGAAACACGGCAGTTTAAGACAGTTCAATGTTTAAGTTAAAGTAGTTCAGAATTCCAGCCTACATATATCCTTCTATAGCATAGTGCAAACTTTAATATTCCATTGATTGCAAGAGTAGTTGTAAATGTGCATTGTCAAATGATGCATTTACTAACTTTCCTATACATACGCAGAGATTGCAGTAGAGAGCACAGAGGCTCTTTTTCAGAGCCTACAGTAAACTTAGCCTTTGCTGAAGGTGGGGAAAAAATGTATTCATAGAAAGAAATGCATGTTGCTTTCACATTACCCTTATTTCCAAAGCAAAAACATTAGTAGGACATTATTGCAGGCATATTTCCCAGACTTTTCAAAGACAAAGCAACAAGCATGCCTAAAATTAGTGGATTTGCTTATTCAAACTGGCAAAGGGAAGAAGGAAGAAAAGACTAAGGCAATATCAACTCAGAGGCTGTCGGGTACAGCAGTTAAGGCAGCGGTTCTCAACCTGTGGGTCGCGACTCTGTTGGGGGGCGAATGACGATTTGCCAGGGGTCGCCTAAGACCATCGGAAATATGGGAAGTATACTTGCGAGTCAAAGAATTGCGCTCCAATAGTTGACTCCACAAGCCAGCTGCAATCACTCCCAATTGCTAGCCTAATCTGGCTTCAGGCGCGATAAACTTAATAGGGGAGAAGTCTCTGCTTTAATGCCTCCGTCCTCAAGGCAATCGCAAGCAGTTCAGATCGCTAGCCAATATGGCTTCAGGCGCGATAAATTCAAAACGAAAATAATTTTACGGTTGGGGTTGCCACATCATGGGGAATTGTATTAAAGGGATCGCCACATCGTGGGGAATTGTATTAAAGGGGTCGCAGCACTATAAAGTTTGAGAACCACTGAGTTAAGGGATCATGATAGAAACTAGGAGACAGAGAGTTGTAGTCCTGCCTTAGGCACAAAACTAGCTAGGTGACCTTAGGCCAATCACTCTGACAGGCCTAGGAAGCAGGCAATGGTAAACCACTTCTGAAAATCCTTACCAAGAAAACTGCAGGGATACTATGACTCAAAGGCACCCAAAGCAACAAAAGGTAATACCAGGACTGATGACTTCCAACATATTAATGTGTATTATCTGTATAATATGGGAAAGGACAAGAAGTCTCTATTCTAGATCATGTGTTCTTCCAGTTTTCACTTGTTCCTCCTCATTAAAAAGTCAACAAAAATAATCTACCCCTTTTTTGGATTACAATTTGAATCAAGCAATGGAAGGGAAGGGATTCTGCTGGGATTCAGCCAGTCACAGTCCCCTAATACAGCAGTAAAAACTCTAGTATCAACTCCACTATCAACAACAATGAAAACATTAGGTCTAATTATCTTTTATTGGGGATCACCTAGAAGAGGGGATTTACTGAGATTTTAAATCACCATGTCATGTATAACACATGCATATTTAAAATAACATACTGTATTAAATATTTTAAAAATATCTGGAATGTGATTAATATTTTGTGCCTAAATTCCACAGTGGTGTTGGTAAAGATCAGATTGGAATTGCTGCAAATCAATAGCACAATTATTTACAATTCTGAGAAAAGAAATTCATGGAAACTGCAGAGGAATCCCTCAATAATCCTTAATATACTTTAAAAATTAAAGAAAAAACTAAAATTTCATTCCATAAACACAGGATAAAAAAATAAATAAGAAAACCCATTGCTAATCTGTGGATACCACCTCCTTAACTTTTATCAGTGACTTGGTCCTGCAGCCCTTGCCTCATGAAGGGCTCGAAGCAGCCAACAATCATCAAGATGCAACCCATCATAGCTATAAATTTGCATTTATAAATGTTTACGGTAAAGAAAATTACTAGTAATACACTAACCAAAAAGAGATTTGTAGGTGACTTTTTCAATAGGAATTATTTTAATTGTATTTTGAAACCAAATATGATAAAAGTCATATTTACATCAACAAATTTAAAAAAGAACAAAATTTTCTCCAGTTCTTTCGTTAGATGGATAAATAATGACACATCCAACTTATATAAAATGTGGAAAAATTTGCCTATGTTAACTTCTCTCCCTTCTTGTAAATTTCAATTGTTTTAAAATTAAAAGGTAAGCTTTCAAAAGTCAGTATGGATAATTTTTCAAAACATATTCCATAGAAAGCTCAAAGGGATATGGAACAACAGTTTAGGCCACGTCTACTGAATACAATATATTGCAGAAAACCAACTGTGATGATAAAGCTAAATTTTTCAGAACCTATAACTGCGAAGCAATTACATAAAGACATGACACGTAGTTTTATAATAGGCTACAAGATTCTTTTACAGCATTTAATAAAGTTTTAGTTAGCTTTATTTAGCTTAAAGAGTTTATTTTAATCTGTAACACAAACAAAACAACAACCAATGAACTGTTCTCCACATTTTATCCATCAGACACATCTCTCAACTTTCCAGATCAAAACAGAAGATCATAGATTTTTCATTTTTCAGCTGCCACTATAAGGCTACTTACGGACTATTTTGTTCTGAGGGGGGAAGGCTAATAACTTTGAAATGTTCTTTCTCTTTCTTCCTTATTTATTATATAACACTGAGTTTTATTACATTAGGATTGTAAGAAAAGGTCTTCAGGAAATGTTGAAAAATTGTTAAAGAGATACAATCCCAATAATTATCAAGTATTAAAATATTCGTTTAAACTACTGTAATTAAACCCAGTTACATAAGACTTGCAACAATCTTTATAGCCAACACTATTACATAACAGAAGAGTTGAATCTCCACATTGGAAAAGAAATCTAAATAAAAATTTTGTATTATAAAACTTCTATTTAGTATAACCTTATTTGCAGTGATTCAGACTATAGTAAATACAAAAGCAGATTAGGCTTTTCTGAAACAAAGTATTTTAGAACTGCCTTTTTTTGTACTATATATGAGTTTTCCTATAAACAAGAAAAATCTATTGTTCAGGAATGAAACTCTAGACAGTATACTATCTAAAGTTTGTATTCATAGCAATTAAATGTACCTTTAGTTAATTTAGTAATCTACAAGAATGGCACATACCGATAATATCAGTATTTTATTTTTGCCTAAACAGAATAAAAAGCTTTTTTTATTTTTTTTATTTACATTTATATCCCGCCCTTCTCCGAAGACTCAGGGCGGCTTACAGTGTATAAGGCAATAGTCTCATTCTATTTGTATATTTACAAAGTCAACTTATTGCCCCCCCAACAATCTGGGTCCTCATTTTACCTACCTTATAAAGGATGGAAGGCTGAGTCAACCTCGGGCCGGGCTTGAACCTGCAGTAATTGCAGGCTGCTGTGTTCTAATAACAGGCTTCTAACAGCCTGAGCTATCACGGCCCTTTACCTACACAGACCAGAGATTCAAATTTGGACAATAAAAATTCTTCTCCCAATGTAAAATTGACCACCAAACTGAAGTCAACTTTTGTTCTCATTCTTTTTTTAACTGTCCTGCAGCTATTTCATCCTTGTGGGAAGCTATCAGTTTAATCACCAAAAGTATTTCAGGTAACTAACTCATTTTAGATCAGATGTCTTCAATATACTGGGTTTAGTAATATCTACCTCTGACAGCATAAGACTACTAATTTTAAAAGAATATAGTTCTTTACGTATCTATTTAATCTATAGAGCTGAAACCAGTTTTTTACTTTCCTTCTAATCTAAGAATTATTTCAAGGATTCTTCAGATTCTGTTATCAATAGGGCTAAAATGGAACAGCTGATGAAGGATAAATCTCTGAAGCAGCACCAATTTCCAGGGTTTCTTGGTCTCTGTTGCACTTAATTTGAAATGGCAGCAAGGACTGTGTGGATCTCAAACAAAATAAATCAATAGATTAAACATTTAGGAATTCTTAGATGGTTAGGTGCTGTAGTACAATTTAATCTTTCAGACATACTAACTAAAGAAACACAAAAGGAATTCAGTAATCTACTGCATGGGAATTGTTCCACTGCCTAAATAGCTCCTCCCAGTCAGTATGAAAATCCAATCCCTTACTTAAAGAGAACACAAAGTATTAAGCTGAATTCAGGCCAACACTAACTTGCATATCAACAATACAAAGCTTCTAAATTGTTCTTATGAAGGAAAAGTAGTTATACTAAAAACCTCCTCCCAGAACTGTAAAAATTTACAGTTCTGGGAGGTTTTCATTAAACCTCCTCCCAGAACTGTAAATCTGTTGTTAGTCCACAGAAATTCTTCCGTGTCTACAGAAGTATAAAATCATGATATAATTTATAAACTGTATAATTACATCAAAACTCATTATAAAATTACATTTCATTATCACTCTCATGCCATATATACTTTTTAAAAAGCAAGCTTAAAACAATTTTTCCTCAGATAAATTGGAATAAAATCAATGCAAAATCTTGACTCATGGTGCCATCATGAATATCCCTGAAGTTTTGTCAACTAAACTCTAGGTCTTCTGCCTAGTTGTTTTTTAACTTCCCAATCTTGTATTTACTAATAATCTCTCATCCAAGTATTAAGCCTGAACCTGGTTAACTTCTGAGCCCAAATATGATCAGCCAAGTGCTCCCACCTAAAGTTTCATAAATCAGAATTAGACCTACTTCTTTAGTCCTGAAGTATATTAGGTTAGTGAATATGTTACCAATTTGTTTTCCTTTTATTTCAGGCCCATTTTAAACAATATTTTGAAACGCTTTATTCTTTATTTATTTGACTCACTATAAGTTCTTAATTTTTGTTTACAAAAACCATCCAAGCACATACCTAAATATGAACCTAATTGTTAACTGCACACTGATAGGTAGCAATACAGAGTCAATATCTATGGAGATTCTCAGTCGTCCAAGTCATTGTTGTCCCAAAGGTGCTTTTTTAAAAGGCAACTGAACTTTGTTTTTCCTTGAAGAAAACTTCCTTCGTTTCTCACCCAAGAAGCTTCTTCAGTTCTGCCAGAATTGAAGAAGCTTCTTGGGTGAGAAGCAAAACGACTTCAAGAAAAAACAAAATCCAGTTCTGTTTTGAAAAAAAGCATCCTTGGGACTACAAAGTAAATACAGAAGCAGGCAAGAGGTCGCCAATAGTAATCACATGACTGCAACATATCCTGACCCCATGTTGTCTAACATCATTTACTGGGACTGCCAGAACTGCTGCCATAATTCAGTGGTCACGTGATATTGTGCCTTACAATGGTATTTAGTGGAAGACTTCCTGGTCTAAATTACCACTGGTAAGCAAGGACTACCTGTATGGATTCGGTTCATGCACATTTTCATTAAAGAAAAGCTGTCTTCCCACTCATTAACAGAACAAGGTCCTCCATGCAAATAACTAGCAACAGAATCCACGGACAAGCCCCCTCCCCACTTTTTAATATATTCCTATGGAGGCAGGTAATTTCTGCAGCAAGAAGTGGCAAGGAGCCATAAGCAACATGTTAAAAAGGAGGCAAACTAATTTTTGTAAGCGTCTCTTAAAACCCACCTGGGGGATATTAAGATTCAGAGATAGCCATGCCACTAAATATGAATTGTTGGGAAGCAGCAGAGGAGGAGGGCTGTTCACTTCCTGCCTACAGGTTTTCTAGAAGCATTTATAGCTAACCTGTCAGGGAAACCGAATATTGGACTATGTGAAGTTTTTGCCACAGCTCTTTATATCATCCATTTGAAAGCAAGCAGCTTTAAGATAGGGGCAAGAGACACTCTAACATTGGTGACCATGAGGTTCAAGAAGCAAGAAATGGAATACTGGAGT
Organism: Ahaetulla prasina; assembly: GCF_028640845.1. Taxonomy (NCBI): domain Eukaryota; kingdom Metazoa; phylum Chordata; class Lepidosauria; order Squamata; family Colubridae; genus Ahaetulla; species Ahaetulla prasina. The sequence continues at coordinate 160,005,871 of NC_080539.1, forward strand.
TCAACTGTTTCTCCCGAACACAAACACACAATTCTTAGAAAACTTGGAACTCCGTCGCCTACGACAAGACCTAATTTTAACTCACAGAATCATCTATTGTAATGTCCTTCCTGTTAAAGACTACTTCAGCTTCAATTGCAATAATACAAGAGCAACCAATAGATTTAAACTTAATGTCAACCGCTTTAATCTAGATTGCAGAAAATATGACTTCTGTAACAGAATCATCAGTGCTTGGAATACTTTACCTGACTCTGTGGTCTCTTCCCATAATCCTAAAAGCTTTAACCAAAAACTTTCTACTATTGACCTCACCCCATTCCTATGAGGACCATAAGGGGCGTGCATAAGTGCACAAAACGTGCCTACCGTTCCTGTCCTATTGTTTTTCTTTTCTTCTTCCTATATACATATATGCTTATACCTCCTTATATTTACCCATATATGTGTTTATATATTATATAATCTTTTTGTATGATACCTACATATATTGGTATGACAAAATAAATAAACAAATTCTTCCTGCACCTCCCTCTGCAAGCCGCACACACAATTCACCTTTCCCCTCTTCTGTGAGAGGAAGTTCATACAATAGCCGAGTTGAAACTTTACTGCCACTGTCCAATTACTCTGCCATCCCATGCCCTTCTCTGAAGTATTGCAGCATCTGAATGCAATACTGTAAAATGATTAAGAGGTTACTGGAAATTTGACACAATAATTCTTCAGCATCAATTTTAAGGAAACCCGCTTCCCTCCATTTGTAAGAACTTGATAAGAAATTCTGGAATTTCTCTCTGAAAGTCCCAAAAACACGCGGGGAAAAAAAAAAGAGGAAGCGCATGCGTCCTAGGAAACACAGCTCAGCGACTCACCCCTCAATCCACTCTTCTCCCCCTTTAGCCCCATTTTCGCCTGCGCATGCGCAAAAAGCACAAACGTCCCCCCTCTCCTGTTATATTACTCTTACCATATACCAGGTGCCCAAAATGATAGTCCCGGTGCGGACATGACAACAACCACAGCAGCGAGTACTGTAAAAACGATCTCGGCTCCGCTTGAACGTCATTGTTCTACTGGCGGCGGCCAGGCCTCCTCTTCCTCTTCAAACGGAACACCGAATGAGACGATTTTTCCCCCCTCCGCAGTTTAGCGCGAGGGCCTCAGCGGCGCCTGCGTCCCACAGAAATTCTAACCAATCAACCGACGCCGAAGGAAGCACGGAGGAGGAGGGGGAAGTTCCCTCTCAACTTGCAGGGCGGGACAAACGGTTATTGTCACCGTAGCCGGCCAATGAAACAGCACTGCTCTGTTTTTCGTCCACACTGCGCTTCACCCCTCCCGAAAGGGGGCGCTAAACCTGGGACGTGCCTGTAGGATCTATTTCGTTATCTGTGCGTGATGAGCAGCTTCGTAGCTTCCCTGAAAATAAAAGCCGTTGCTTTGGCTTGCGCAGGGGAGCGCAGCTTTTTTTTTGGGGGGGGGGGGTCGGTCTGTCTGTCTGTCTGTCTTAGGGCCACCAGATCGAAACTGCAATCTGGGAGTTGCTACCATGCGAATACGCCAGCCTTTATCTGGTGACGCTGCAAAGACCGCTACCGGAAATTATGCAATTTGATGGGATTTTGATGGATTTAATCAAATCAGTGCTGGCCAAATTACTCCAAATTACTCCAAATTTGGTAATTTCTCCTTTACAGCAAAGGAGATCTCTTTTTTCCCCCTTTGGGTAACAATATACAAGCTCAATCACAACCGGGATATCTAAATTGAAACTGAAAGCGGTTTTGGGTAATGAAGAAAAAAGTCTGGGAAGAACAGGTTTAAATTGTGGGGTTCGTTTTCTGCTGGTGGGCGTATTTCACTAACAAAATTTATGATTTAAGTTTCTCTTTTCCACATCTCTTTCACATGGCAGAATTGCTTAACTTGCTATTCCCGCAAAACTAAAACGTTATTGGAAGTGTGTGTGTGTGGGGGGGTGTTGTTATGCTTAAGAGTGCAGATCGTTTTATAACATGGACTTGTTTTAATTGTGAGCGCCTTATCAGAAGACCAATGTCGTAGCAAATATTTCCGACTCTTTTTAACTGTAGCAGATTTATTTATTTATCTTCTTGTAGCCCCTGCACTTTCCCAACTGCAAAGAGAAAATTGTGTGTTGATGTGGACCTACAGCGTCCCCTAGGGACAATAGGCTGGGAAGACTGAATAAATCGAACCATCTCTTCGTTCCTAATACAAGTAGTATCCTGGTACTTATCATTAATTGGTTCTGAGAGGCACAATGAGTACCAAAACCAATGAGCACCAGACATTTTTTCCCCACAAGGAATAATGTAGTGAGTGACAAGGCAGAAGCCACAACAAGTTCTAGCGTGTGCATTAAGTGCCAAATAAACTATGAATATGGGGACAAAATATTTGCCTCAAAATACCTTGAGTACCAAATTTGATGAGTTTAGAAGCAGTTGAGTACCAAGGTACCACTGTATAGGTATCAGACATCATCTGCTTTCACACAATCCTATCCAACTAGAGAGGTCAGCTTCCTCAATCTTTAGTCAATTCATTGATTTTTTTAAAAAATAATACTCTGAAAAGGAAAAACAGTCAGAAGGTCCACTTGGGAATAAAGCAGGAAAGCAAGAGATTCTTTCCTACCATTTTTATCCTGCTTTATTATTTTTTATCAGTTGGGCTGAGAGAAATTGGTCCAAAGTCACTCAGCTGGCTTTCATGCCTAAAATGGGACTAGAACTCATCTGGTTTCGAGCTTGGTGCCAAACTGGCTTTCTTTTTTTCTGCAATTATATGACTGCATTCGTTCTGAAAACCAAGGATTTATTCAAGCGGGTAACATTTGTTTCATTTTGAATTATGAGTTTAATTGTTGCCTTTCCCTGTTCTTTGTTGTTGTTGTTTTCTTTTCCCAAAGTAATTCTATAGCATTTTTATATTATTCTCAAAGGGGGGAAAAGTCATTAAAATCTCTCGCCCATATACCCTTTATGCTCTCAAGTTTATGGTTTTGTGAAACCTTTGGAGATATATTCCAGGAAGCTATTAAATTGCTCATCTACACACACTGGAGAAGCACCAGGGAGCTGCATCTACTTGAAATCTTGGTGGAACTACTTGAGGGGCTCTGATATTGTCTCAGCAGGCATGTGCAGAAGTAGATTCTTCCGAACATTTTACCATTGAAGGAAATGGGAGAGGAATGGGGAGAAAACAAGCACAAGATGTAAGTACAAGAACTAAATCAGGGGTATCAAACTCAAGGCCTGCGGGTCAGATCCAGCCTGCGGGATGCTTAGATCTGGCCTACAGGGCCACCCTGGAAACAGCAAAGGGCAGAGGGCTGCAGGAGGCTGTTTTGGGCAAAAACAGAGCCCAGGCGGGCAGCGCACAGCCTCCCCGAGCTCCGTTTTTGCTGGATGAGGGCTGCAGGAGACCATCGCAGCTGAAAATGAATCCTCGATGAGTGATGTCAAGCTGGCCACACACCCCAGATCAAACACTACCCTGATGCGGCTCTCAATGAAATCAAGTTTGACACTCGCTGAACTAGATCTTGGTTGACTCATTGACTGAACACAGTTCAGTGAGAAATAACGTAGCCAAACTAAATTAATGAAGACCTATGTTTCTCTGCCACCTGGAATTGAAAGGAAGGAAGAGAAAATAAGATCCTTGACCATAAGTAAGCCAATAAAAGAAGTTGCGCTGCTGCATTACTCTTCCTGCTTGCAGCCAGTTAATATGAATCGCTCATGCTAACTATGGATTCTGTCTCTTAATTACAGAACCCAGATAGGTGTATTCCCAATAATTTGTTAGTTTATCTTTGTACGGTAACAGCAATGCCATGATTCAGGAGGCTGCTATAGAAGTGCTTCTGTAGTGAACTACATGCACAGTAAAATATACATCTTATGTAGGGTAAATATAATTCACGTACAATGTATTCATGGCTGAATTAAAAATCAGTTTTTGTACTCATATTTCTTACTATGTGGTGCAGTGGCTCAGCAGTTAAGATGGAAAATTTGAAAGCTTGCAAATGCAAATAGATAAACAGGTACTGCTTTGGTAGGAAAGGCTACTGTAAAAAGGTTTTGTATTTTCATGCTGGCCCCATGATGATGGAAATGTCTCTAAAAGAGAGTCTAGAGCCGAGGGAGACCACTGTACCTCAGATTGCCGGGTGTGAATCCCTCTTTGTGAGATGGGGTCATAGGTGTCAGATGGGCTTGCTGGTCACGTACCTGGCTCCTTGCTGCGTGACAGCTGCCCTGCCCGAGCTCCTGGAGGTGCTTGCCGGGGTGGCAGTGGAGACCCCCAGACTTTTAGTCATGGGGGACTTTAACTTGCCATCTGCCGGCTTGTCATCGACAGTGGCTCGGGAGTTCATGGCTTCCATGACGGCCTTGGACCTGACTCAAGTAGTGGATGGCCCCACTCACACTGGGGGTGGCACACTGGACCTGATTTTTATCTCTGGTCAGTGGTTGAAGGATCTGGATTTGAGAGATGTAGTCATAGAACCTTTGTCATGGTCAGATCACTCTCCTTCGCCTGGACTTTCTGACCGCCACTCAACCCCGCAGGGAGACGGAACCACAACGCTGGTTCCGTCCCAGGCGCCTGATGGACCCGGAGAGGTTCCGGACGGAGCTTGGGCCACTTCCTGAGGGTCTGGCTCACGGCACGGCAGAGGAACTAGCCGCAGCCTGGCAACGGGCTGCGGCTGGGGCTTTAGACCGTGTCGTGCCTCTGCGGCCTCTGACCCGGCGCAGATCCCAACCGGCTCCTTGGTTCTCCGAGGAGCTGAGGGGGATGAAACGCCGGAGAAGACGCCTAGAGAGCTCCTGGAGGTCTAGCCGTTTAGAGGCTGATCGGACACTAGTTAGGTCCTATACTAGGACCTACCTAGTGGCACTGAGGGAAGCGAGGCGTTGCTACGCCTCCTCCCTCATTGCGTCGGCAGATAACCGCCCAGCCGCCCTGTTTCGGGTGACCCGTTCCCTCCTTCACCAGGGGGAGCGGGATGACCCGTTGCAGGGACGTGCTGAGGAGTTTAACGGTTATCTATACGATAAAATCGTTCAGCTTCGAGACGGTTTAGACCAAACTTGCGGTGATTCAGATGGGGCGTCTGAGGGTGGTCTTGGTGATATTTTCTGGGATGAGTTTGACCCTGTCGCTCCCGAGGACATGGACAGGTTGTTGGGTAGGCTGAATGCCACCACGTGTTTACTGGACCCGTGCCCCTCCTGGCTGGTGCTGGCCACTCAGGAGGTGACACGAGGCTGGCTCCAGGCGATTACGAGTGCCTCCTTGTTGGGGTCTTTCCGGCCGCCTTGAAAGAGGCGGTGGTGAGGCCCTCCTCAAGAAGCCGTCCCTGGACCCGGCTGTTTTAGGTAATTATCGTCCGGTCTCCAACCTTCGCTTTGCGGCGAAGGTTGTAGAGAGTATGGTGGCATATCAATTTCCCCTGCACCTGGATGAAACTGTCTATCTAGACCCGTTCCAGTCCGGTTTTCGGCCCGGTTACAGCACGGAGACGGCTTTGGTCGCGTTGGTGGATGATCTCTGGAGGGCCAGGGATAGGGGTTGTTCCTCTGCCCTGGTCCTATTAGACCTCTCAGCGGCTTTCGATACCATCGACCATGGTATCCTGCTGCGCCGGTTGGAGGGATTGGGAGTGGGAGGCACCGTTTATCGGTGGTTCTCCTCCTATCTCTCCGACCGTCGCAGACGGTGTTGACAGGGGCAGAGGTCACCCGGGCGCCTCACTTGTGGGTGCCGCAGGGTCGATCCTCTCGCCTTCTGTTCAACATCTATATGAAGCCGCTGGGTGAGATCATCAGTGGCTTCGTGTGAGGTACCAGCTGTACGCTGATGACACCCAGCTGTACTTTTCCACACCGGGCCACCCCAATGAAGCTATCAAGTGCTGTCCCGGTGTTTGGAAGCCGACGGGTCTGGATGGGGAGAAACAGGCTCAAGCTCAATCCTCCAAGACAGAGTGGCTGTGGATGCGGCATCCCGGTACAGTCAGCTGAGTCCTCGGCTGACTGTTGGGGCGAGTCATTGGCCCCGATGGAGAGGGTGCGCAACTTGGGCGTTCTCCTGGATGAACGGCTGTCTTTGAAGACCATTTGACGGCCGCCTCCAGGAGAGCTTTCCACCAGGTTCGCCTGGTGCGCCAGTTGCGCCTTTCTAGACCGGGATGCCTTATGCACGGTCACTCACGCCCTCGTGACGTCTCGCCTGGATTACTGCAATGCTCTCTACATGGGGCTCCCCTTGAGGGGCATCCGGAGGCTTCAGTTAGTCCAGAATGCGGCTGCGCGGGTGATAGAGGGAGCCCCTCGTGGCTCCCGTGTGACACCTATCCTGCGCAGACTGCACTGGCTACCTGTGGCCTTCCGGGTGCGCTTCAAGGTGCTGGTGACAATCTTTAAAGCGCTCCATGGCATAGGGCCGGGCTATTTACGGGACCGCCTACTGCTACCAAATACCTCTCACCGACCCGTGCGCTCTCACAGGGAGGGACTCCTCAGGGTGCCGTCAGCTAGGCAGTGCCGTCTGGCGACACCCAGGGGAAGGGCCTTCTCTGTGGGGGCTCCCACCCTCTGGAACGAACTCCCTCCAGGACTTCGTCAACTTCCGGACCTCCGAACCTTTCGTCGCGAGCTTAAAACACACCTATTCATCTGCGCGGGACTGGATTAGATTTTAAAAAATTGGTTTTAAGGGGTTTTTATTATTTATATTGTTTTAAAAATTAGGCTATAGAATAAGTTTTTTAATTGTTGTTTTTAATCTGTATTTATATGTGTTTTAATTGCCTGTGAACCGCCCTGAGTCCTTAGGGAGATAGGGCGGTATATAAATATAAATAAATAAATAAATAAATAAATAAAACAACATTGGTTCCCTTGGCTAAGAATCAGAGATGAATACTACCCCCTTGAGTTGATTACAATTGGACAGGGGAAACTTTAATCCTCTGTATATTTCTTATACTATGGTCTTCAAACTATAATTCATAAATTGGCAATTACTGTTATTTGCATGTCATCTGGAATAGAAGCTAATTGCAATAATATCCAATGCTAATGGATCACTTATACTAGGACTGGTTTAGCTCAAAATCTGCAGCCATTTACTTATTTGTCATTAAAGGGATTGGGGGATCAGAATAGAATAGAATTTTAGAATATAATTTTTTTTGTTGTTGGCCAAGTGTGATTGGACACACAAGGAATTTGTCTTGGTGCATATGCTTTCAGTGTACATAAAAGAAAAGATAAGTTCATCAAGAATCATAAGGTAGAACACTTAATGATAGTCATAGGGTACAAATAAGCAATCAGGAAATAATATCAATCGTAAGGATACAAGCAATTTTCAGTCATTTTTAATCAAAATAGATTATTTGTGCTTTTCACTTTAGCATTTTTGCAACAGTGATTCTAGTAAAGATACCCTATTCACTTCAAAAGTTATCTCGAATTTATAACAGATAACCCTTGGGAGTTTCATAGGCAGTGTCTTGAAATTCAGGACCAGCTTTTTAAAATCTTGGCCGGACTGTCAGAGGTTTGGAATGTTCTGTGGAATGATACACAATTTGCAAAGTTCAGAAAACTGTCAGCAGCTGTGTTTATTACAGAAAAAAGCATGCAAAAGCAGACAGTGCATTGATTCCGAATGCACAACAACACAAATTTCATAAAATACCAGCAGCAGTTCCCTTTGAAAGGCATTTAAGCAAATCATATGTGGCAGCTACCCTTAATCTTGAGTAAATTTACACTAGAGTTAACCATCTGCTTCAGCTGTCCCTATCCTGATCGGGGATGCTGCTCACCAGCCAGAAAACTACTGTCACTCAAACTTCAGAATTTCTTTCCTCGGCTTTACTGTGCAGTTAGATGACCCTAACAACAGCTGGTGGCTGATCCAATGGACGGGGGAAAGAGGAGCCTTTAGGCTTCCTATTCATTTCCACATTGGGTCACTTTCAAGAACTACATTACCCACACTCCTCCCATTTTTCCTTTAAAGGGAAAGCAGTCCAGGCAGACATTTCTCCTATTTTGATGGAATGGATCCCATCAATCTCTACCTCTACTCTTGACAGGTTAGAAGCTGAAAATTATTTTCCTGCTCTGAATGAATATGTATTATATGTCATAGAGCAACATCTCCGCGGCACACTTTTTCCTGGTGAGGCAAAAAACTTGGCCTTTTCTCTGGCACTAGATAGGGTTAAGTGACTATAGTAATTTCCTCTAGAAAGGTTGAGTTTACTCCCCACCCTTGCCCCCCATGATATGGCAGCTTGGGCCATGCTCATCGCTGTGTGTTTAGTTGGGGAGTCTACAGGATTAAAAACAGGCTAATAAAAGAGCACCAGAACAGAAAAGATTTGGTCCAGTGGGCCAGTCTCCTTCTCTCAACTTTATGGAGAAGGCAGTGAAAAATCAATTCTAAAACTTGCCAAGAAAAATTCAGGGACTTGTCCCAGCAGTTGCCAGGAGTCAAGACTGACTCAAAAGTACGTATACAGATCCACACAGAGACAGAAAAATAGGAAAGAACAAGTGCAAGACTCCAATATTTCATCTTCAGTTATCTTGATTGCCTCAACCTTCCCTCTCCTTAACCATGAGGCATCCCCAATTCTGCTGCTCCTCCTGAAAGAACAGTTTTTGCCTTAACAGTAGAAACAATAACAGTACAAATAATCCCAAGTGTAAGAACAAGGATCTGCCCAAGCTTCCCCAAACAAATGCCTAGGATTTTCCACCTTGTAATCTCGAACAGCTACAAAAACCTTTGCTTTCCCATTGTTCAGGGTTTCTCTTTCTTGTGGACGACCAAGGGTCTTGCGACTGATGTGGTTCTTTCTCCTCAGAGTTGTGTTTTGTACGTTCAGATTTTCCATCACTAAAGCACCCAATAATTTTGCCACCAAGGCTAAGAATTGGGACAACTGGTTTAAAGGAAGGGACTAGTATGAATCTGCAGGACTTCTCCTGTAACAAATACCCTATGTCCATGATGGCGAACCTATGGCACATGAGCCAGAGGTGGCACACAATGCTCTCTCTGTGGACACGTGAGCCATCGCCCCAGTTCAGCTCCGCCACGCATGCGCACGCATCTCCCTCCAGCCAGCTGGTCTTTGGGTCTCTGCCATGCATGTGCAGGAGGTGAGGGGCCTGCGGGGTATGTGCATGGATTCGCGTGGCACGTATGGGGAGCATGCAGGGGCAGGGTGAATGCATAGGGGCCATGCGCACATTGCATTTTGGTGGTTCGGGTGCATGCTTTGGGCACTCAGTCCAGAAAAGGTTAGCCATCGCGGCCCTATGCAATGCCGAAGCTATGTTTCATCCTATCAGCTTCACTACCCGTGTAAGAGTGTTAACTATTTTTAGCTATAATTGATAAAAACAAACTTAATATTTTATAAAGTTGGCTTGTTTTCACTTATTACGGTTAAAATTACTCAGCTAAACTCTTTAAAGAGAAAATAGATTTCTCCCTCCCCCCTCCCTCTTCTCAAATCTATTCTAAGGTAGCTCAGCTACTCTAGTGGGATTTCTAGATCCATTCTTGTAAAATTAAGCTGCATCTTAATTTACATACTAGATGTAGCCACTGAGTATTATCTGATTTGTTCCTTCTTTTCTCAGTTTTATCCCTAATTTAGCTAGCAAAGTCTAGAACAAAAAATTATTCCAATTTGAAGAAGATGCTTTTGGGAGACCCTTCAGTGCCACTCTGCCTAGTTAGAGATTATATTAAAAGGGACCCAAGGATGACCTTTCCAAACTAACCTTGTGCAAGCATCCCACCCCTGTTCCCATTTGTACAATTAAATGCTGGGCTCCTGGTGAATTAATAGAAGATTTACCAAGATGACATTCTCAGAGCCATAAATTCTTCCACAGCCCTTTCTTTTGTTAATCGGAGCAATTAGCACCAGCTTGTCAGTGATTCATCTGCTCTTGCTAGAAACTTCTTTGTCAATGAAAAAGAATCTGGAAATAACCTTCATTGCTTTTTTATTTTTTATATTTTCCCCCAAGATATAATTAACTGACCTAATAAGACTGTTATTTTAGGGCAGAAACCTCTTAGCAGATGAGAAGGGAAACCTCTAACCTGAGTTTGCTCTTGGTCTGCCCTGATGCACTTTTCTCATCGCTATCCATAATGAAATTCAATCAAAAGAAATCCAGAGAGCCCTTTTTCTCCCTTTGGTTTTTTCTAGAAAGAAATTTCTTTAAGCTCCCTAAAGTCAGGCTGCCTCCTCGCCTCCCCACTGGACTTGAGCCCCATCAGTGATCTGGGGGTCTCATGCAGAAAACAGCCTGTCAGTGTACACCATTGAGCTGGACATGTAATATAACCCCAAGTAACTCAACTTCATGGGCTTTCCACAAATGAATAAAATCCATGAGGTACATTGGCTTCTTGGACTTTAGAAGCACACTTTTCCATAATTCTTGAAGCAACTCTGCTGATTTAGCTTTCATAGGCTGGAAGAGCCAGCTAACTTCACCTGAGTACTGAGGTGGGTTTCAAATTTTTTTTACTACAGGTTCTGTGAGTGTGGCTTGGTGGGCATGGCTTGGTGGGCATGGCAGGGGAAGGATTTTGTAAAATCTCCATTCCCACCCCACTCCAGGGGAAGGTTACTGCATAAGAGCACAAAAGTGCCTACCGTTCCTGTCCTATTGTTCTCTTCATTATAGTATTATATGCATACTTTTACTTATACTTTTACTTATATATACTTTTTTCTCTCATGATGGGTTATTGTTTATGTTGATGATTGTATATACTGTTGTGACAAAAAATAATAATCCCCATTTCCTCCCAATCAGCTGGGAATTGGGAGGCAGAGAATAGATGGGGTGGGGCCACTCAAAATTTTTACTACCAGTTCTCCAAACTACTTATAATTTCTGCTACCAGTTGTCCAGAACTGGTCAGAACCTGCTGAAACCCACCTCTGCCTGAGTAGTTGGATCCAGAATCAGACAAAGCAGCAGCTTCTTTAATACTCATCCATTGAACTAATCTGAGTCTTCAGCAAAAGGAAAGCCAAGGAACTCACTGACTAAATGCAGCTAGAGAGCACTAGTGAAGCAGCTGTTCCTCCGACTCTTTATATTTCTTTCCTTCGGAGTATAGGGGGGATCCATTCAATACTTTTTTTTTTTTTGTTTACATTTATACCCCGCCCTTCTCCGAAGACTCAGGGCGGCTTACAATGTATAAGGCAATAGTCTCATTCTATTTGTATAATTTTTTACAAAGTCAACTTATTGCCCCCCCAACAATCTGGGTCCTCATTTTACCTACCTTATAAAGGGTGGAAGGCTGAGTCAACCTTGGGCCGGGCTCGAACCTGCAGTAATTGCAGGCTCTGTGTTCTAATACTGACCTTTAAGGGCTGAACATTTTACATAAGCTGCCAAGAAAAGATGTCCCCTGTCCCCATCACAATATTTCTTGTCTCCAGAAACATTTCAGTTGTATTCCCTATTTCTGTATTGGTTTTGCATACCATATCTGTCAACGTCGATCTTTTTAAAATACCACAATTCACTCTGTCCACCTGTTCTTCATTTCTAAGATATACAGGTCACTCTTACGTTTTTTAAAAATTGCAAATTCACCCAAAGAGAATGTAGCCAGTTTATTTCCCCCATGCTTCTTTCTTTCCCTTAAAAGATCCAGAGTACTTTAAATAATGCCACCTGGTGGGCATCTGAAGACAAAATGTGCACGGAGAAAATTTATGCTTTGTCACTGGCATTCCCCACCATATAATCTCAGACATGAATTAGATGCATCTACTTTTTTTCCTCATTACTCTTGCTCCAGGTGCTCTTTTAGCACTTTCATTTTTTTCCAACTTCTTAGAAAACCAACAAGTCCCAGGGGATCTGGGCAGAGCGGAGCCCACCTCTTTCAGTGGAGCAATTAAGTCCAGCACATAGATTACCTCCATATTCTACAGATTAACCAGATATGAGTCAGAACTGTCCACTAAATTGTCATCTGGATTTGATAGACACCAGGGGCCAATCTAATCGATCCACTGTCCTTGAGGAGGTCTAGGCTACTGAGATCCATAGCCTGGTGAGGAAACAAACTGACCATGGCGAAAAATAAAAGTTAATATCCTCTACCTTCATATCGCATTTCATCTGCTGTAAAATAAAAGCCAGTTCAAGATTGTACGTTCCTGTTTATTGGGACTAAATTATTTATCACAAATTCATACGTCACCATAGAGGTCATAAACTCCTCTATTAAAGAAGAATCCTCCTCCTCTACTGAGTTGAAGTCACCCCAAAGTAAACCATTTGGAAAATCCAATAACAATCCCTAGATAAGATTCAGGAACTTATTGTTGGGCCAGGTCTGCCAGAAAACACTCAAGTGGTCTTCTGTTTCAGAAGCTGTAGAATGAAGCAAATAATTTGAATATCACTAAAAAAGGGGGGAAACACTGAAAATACGTTTTAGGTGTCTTCTTCCCAACACTGATTTTGCATGACATCCTGTAATATGGTCTGATTTATCTTGAGAATTCATTTGTATTGTACAGGTTTGACTTTAGAGACCTGCATTTGAAGGAGATGTTTGCAGTATATATTTTCATGACCTTACTTCACAGTGCCACAATTAGTAAAAAATTAAATACTTTGAAAACCCTACAGGAAAGTCTATTGCATAAAGAATAAAATCACTCTCATTTCTTTTTACTATCAAAGGAAACAAGGTACTTAGATTTAACAATCTTAATTAAGAAAACCTTTATGATGTAGGCAATTATGCAGTTCCTATAAATCCGCTTCATACTTTTATGGCACAGAAATTAGTATGTAAGCTGGCCTAAATTGCTGCTAGTAAGTCGTAAGTCACTTTATATAATGAAGCGCCTTTTGGAGACAATCTGCATTTGTCTTTGAAGTCTTCCTGAGAATCTTTTCTCAAGAATGTACAGGTAGTCCTCAACTTACGACCACAACTGAATCCAAAATGTATGTTATATGAGAAATTTGTCTTGCCCCAATTTACGACTTTTCTTGCCACAGTAGTTTTTAAGTTAGTAACATGGCTGTTAAGTAAATCTGGTTTCCCCATTGACTTTGCTTGTCAGAAGGGTGGAGAAGGTGATCACATGACTCCGGGACACTGCAACAGTCATAAATGTGAATCAGTTGTCAAGCATCCAAATGTAAATCCTGTGACCATGGGGATGCTGTCGTAAGTGTAAAAAATGGCCATAAACAATTTTTTCAGTGCCGTTGTAACTTCGAATGGTCACTAAGCGAGCTGTTGTAAGTCGAGGACTACCTGTAACGTTAATATCTGTTGGCACTGTGTTATCTATGAACCAAAGAAAACCTTATTCATCCTCCAAAGTGGAACAATCGTAGCTTGGCCCTCAGCAGGTAAAATAATAATACACATGTTTCCTCAAAAATAAGACACTTATATATTTTTTGCAACCAAAAAAAGGCACCAGGGGAATGTCATCCACTGGATCACCTCACTTGCATGTGTTGCAGGGGTGAAATCTAAAAATTTTCCCTACCGGTTCTGTGGGCGTGGCTTAATTGGTGGGCGTGGCTTGGTGGTCAGGTGACTGAATGGGCGTGGTCAATAATAAAAATAATAAAGTATACAAAACTTGGGAGGCCCCGGTCTACCTTCTTTAAAAATACTACAGCGCTGATCAGTTGTAGTGTGGCCCTTTGAAGTGGAGCATTTCACCCCTGATGTGTTGCCACAATCGGATTGATCCGGAGCTCTGTTATCAGCTACAGAGGCCTTCAGGAAAGCCTTTCCGGCTGTAGCAAAAGAAATGGGCTGAGGTGTGTAAGGCCTGGCTGCAACTCTCCTAAGGTAAGTAGTGGAGCAGCTCCACCACCACCCATCCCCACCCTAGCTTAATTTTAACCTGTGCACCCTGGAGTTGGCGGGGTCTTAATTAGGACTTATTTTGGGGAAAGGGCTTATATTGGGCGCACGTGTAAAAATCAAGCTAGGATTTACTTTCTGATGAGGTCGTATCTTCGGGGAAACACAGTACTCTTTAAAAGTACAGATTGACTGTAAAAGTTTACCTTATAATGTATAATAATGTATAATGTACGTTATATAATGTATAATGTAGTGTGTATTGAAATCTGTGAAATGAGTACAGTACACAATTTAACTTGTGAAATGATGATGTTTCAGTCTCTTGACTTCTTGTGAATTGAGGATTGGTCCCAATGTACTTTTAGCACCTTCGTTTACTTCCATGTGATCGCTGTGAAACTCTACAACCTGTCAGCATAAGAATAGAGATAATGATGTGCATTGTCTTTGAAGTCTTCCTGAGAATCTTTTCTCAAGAATGTACAGGTAGTCCTCAACTTACGACCACAACTGAATCCAAAATGTATGTTATATGAGAAATTTGTCTTGCCCCAATTTACGACCACAACTGAATCCAAAATGTATGTTATATGAGAAATTTGTCTTGCCCCAATTTACGACTTTTCTTGCCACAGTAGTTTTTAAGTTAGTAACATGGCTGTTAAGTAAATCTGGTTTCCCATTGACTTTGCTTGTCAGAAGTTTGCAAAGGTGATCACATGACTCCGGGACACTGCAACAGTCATAAATGTGAATCAGTTGTCAAGCATCCAAATGTAAATCCTGTGACCATGGGGATGCTGTCATAAGTGTAAAAAATGGCCATAAACAATTTTTTCAGTGCCGTTGTAACTTCGAATGGTCACTAAGCGAGCTGTTGTAAGTCGAGGACTACCTGTAACGTTAATATCTGTTGGCACTGTGTTATCTATGAACCAAAGAAAACCTTATTCATCCTCCAAAGTGGAACAATCGTAGCTTGGCCCTCAGCAGGTAAAATAATAATACACGTGTTTCCTCAAAAATAAGACTCTGTCTTATATTTTTTGCAACCAAAAAAAGGCACCAGGTCTTATTTTCGGGGGGGGGGGGGAATGTCATCCACTGGATCACCTCACTTGCATGTGTTGCAGGGGTGAAATCTAAAAATTTTCCCTACCGGTTCTGTGGGCGTGGCTTAATTGGTGGGCGTGGCTTGGTGGTCAGGTGACTGAATGGGCGTGGTCAATAATAAAAATAATAAAGTATACAAAACTTGGGAGGCACCGGTCTACTTTCTTTAAAAATAGGTTCCTGCTATTAAACAAGGACATATTGTGAACAATAATTGAATCCCCAATGTAGTAAAAACCTCATTTTACTTCATTTTATTTTTATTACAGCATAATTCCAATTGTGTTGACAGAGGACTTGAAGTGCTGTTTTAAATCAAATGGCAGCAAGCTCAAAACAAATAATTTGCTAATGCTGATTATGGATAAGTATTTATTTATTTTTATTTATTTTTATTACAGCGTAATTCCAATTGTGTTGACAGAGGACTTGAAGTGCTGTTTTAAATCAAATGGCAGCAAGTTCAAAACAAATAATTTGCTAATGCTGATTATGGATAAGTACAGTACACAATTTAACTTGTGAAATGATGATGTTGTCAGAGAGGTAGCTATCACTTTCAGTCTCTTGACTTCTTGTGAATTGAGGATTGGTCCCAATGTACTTTTAGCACCTTTGTTTACTTCCATGTGATCGCTGTGAAACTCTACAACCTGTCAGCATAAGAATAGAGATAATGGTATGCATTGTCTTTGAAGTCTTCCTGAGAATCTTTTCTCAAGAATGTACAGGTAGTCCTCAACTTACGACCACAATTCACCCCAACATTTCTGTTGCTAAGTGAGACATTTGTTAAGTGAATCGGGTTTCCCACTGACTTTGCTTGTCAGAAGGGTGGAGAAGGTGATCACATGACCCTGGGGAGGCTACAACGGTTGTAGATGTGAAAACAGTCATAAATGTGAATCAGTTGTCAAGCATCCAAATGTAAATCCTGTGACCATGGGGATGCTGTCATAAGTGTAAAAATGGCCATAAACAATTTTTCAGTGCCGTTGTAACTCGAATGGTCACTAAGCGAGCTGTTGTAAGTCAAGGACTATCTGTACAAGCATTGGGGGACATTTGAAGAGTGGAATGCCCATAATGCACTCGAAACAACAGCTGATTGGAGTGACCCTCGCATCAGAAGATTGGATAGGCGGAGGCAACAGAAGGAAGGGAGGGGCAGGCCTTAATGAGTGCTGAGTCATGGAGCCACACCCCATGGCCTATATAAAGGATCTGCTTTCTGGCAGTCTCTGAGTCAGGCAAAGTCGAACTTATTTTGCTGAAGTCACTTACTGGTCTCCTGCCTGCTCTGAGGACTTTGCTAGGACTTTGGGCAGAGCTGCAGAGGCAAGCCTGATTCGGATTTCCCTGACCCGGCCGTCAGCGGAGGAGTGGGACACGACACTACCACTCATTTCACACTATAGGACACGGTGGCTCAGGGGCTAGGACGTTGAACTTGTCGATCGAAAGGTCAGCAGCTCAGCGGTTCGAATCCCTAGTGCTGCCGTGTAACAGGGTGAGCTCCCGTTACTTGTCCCAGCTTCTGCCAACCTAGCAGTTTCGAAAGCACGTAAAAATGCAAGTAGCAAAAATAGGGACCACCTTTGTGGGGAGGTAACAGCGTTCTGTGTGCCTTTGCGTTGAGTCATGCTGGCCACATGACCATGGAGACATCTTCGGACAGCGCTGGCTGTTCGGCTTTGAAACGGAGATGAGCACCGCCCCCTAGTCAGGAACAACTAGCACATATGTGCGAGGGAAACCTTTACCTTTACATTTCACACTTATCTGGAAGCTCTGGCAAAACCTTGACTTAACAACCACAATTGGGACCAGAATGTCTGGTTGCGAAGCACCCAAATTTTGATCACATGACCATTTGCAAGGATTGGTTGTTATTCACCTTTTTTAGTGCCGCTGTAACTTCAAACAGTGGAAATCAGCACCTCCCTACACTTCAGATGCTTCTCAATTGAAAGAATTTGCCAGCTGGTCCCTGAAGATACTAACAACTACATGTAGTCCTCAATTTACGACCACAATTCACCCCAACATTTCTGTTGCTAAGTGAGACATTTGTTAAGTGAGTTTTTCCCCAATTTATGACTTTTCTGGCCATGAGTAAATTTTGTTTGTTATTGTTGAGTGAATCACTGCCGTTGCTAAGATAGTAACATGGTTGTTAAGTGAATCGGGTTTCCCCACTGACTTTGCTTGTCAGAAGTTTGCAAAAGGTGATCACGTGACCCCGGGGACACTGCAATTGTCATAAATACGAGTCAGTTGCCAAATGTCTGAATTTCGATCACATGACCCTGGGGAGGCTACAACGGTTGTAGATGTGAAAAACAGTCATAAATCACTTTTTTTCCCCCCACTGAGGTTGTAACTTCGAACAGCCACTAAATGAACTGTTGTAAGTCAAGGACTATCAGTACAAGGAAGTGGGGGGGGAAACATTTGAAGAGGTTGAACTGAAGTCCTGGTAGAGACTATTGTGATAACCAGTTAAGACCAAATCCAGCGAAAACTCAGGTCTGTGCCTTCCACCTTCACAATAAGCAGGCTGCTAGGAAGCTGCATATTATAGGGAAAGGGATGTTTTTGGAGCATTGCCACAGCCCTAAATATTTAAGGGTCACTCTAGACTCTACACGGGGGCCCTAACATATTAGCAGCACAGTACCAACACTAAACTGAAGCTCAGTAGATGAAATAACATCCTCAGGAAATTAATGAGCTCTACCTGGGATGCTAATCCAAGGATCCTTAAGACAACAGCTCTAGCTCTTTGCTGCTCAGCAGGTGAATATTCCTGCCCAATCTGGTATAAATCAGCACATGCTGCGAAAGTAGATGTTGCTCTGGATGAAGCTAGCAGAATTATTACTGGATGAGTTGAACCTACCCCTCTAGATAAGATCTAGCATCTCCCCGCTTGCTGTTTGCAGAGAAACAGCAGCATGCACAGAGAGACTTAAATCATCACTATCTAGACAACACCTTCTCTGGCCTACAATCATCTCAGCATAGATTAAAATCCTGGAAAAGCTTCCTTAGGTCGACAGAAGGCTGAAGAATTTGACAGTAGAGTGGAGCTATGGAAAGCTACAAAGAACTGGATGGGTGGCCAACGGAGGAGGTGGCACTTTGGGTCTGACAAAAGCTGGGGAATATGGAAATCGTTGCATAGCCTGTGCACAGGTACAGAGTACTAAGAGCCAGAGACACTCTGAACAAATGGGGCTATCTGGTGGCTTCTGTGCTTTGCAATTGCGGTGTCATGCAGACAACACCACCTACGTATACCTGCCCTTTGTGTCCCGATCAGTGTATACTTGAGGATCTCATGGCAGCGCGACAGAACACAACGTTGCTCGTTTCTGGGCAAGATTTGTTTAATATGTAGATATTTTAATCTAGTACTTTATATTTTAAATTTTATGCCATATAGTATGGCTTATTTTAATTGTGATACTTCTGACATGAATAAACAAACTTCAGATGGTGATTAAGTGAACGGTTGTAACTTGGAGACCACCTATATAGCACCCACTTCAAAACAGTAATATGTTTTGTGTAATTGCAGCTTAAAAGAATGTAGTACCACAAAGCTGAAAGGGTTTAGCTGGTCACTTGAGTCTGGTCCCTTGCTCTGTGGAGGAACCATAATAGGTTTTTTTTGTTTAATCACAATGTTTAATCACAAAACGTTATAGAGATAAACTAATGCCAATTACAAAAAATAAAAGTGCAAAATGATAAAGGAAAAAAGAAAAAGGGAAAGAAAAAAGAAAGCCCCCTTTTCAACCCCAGGAAACATATTTACCATTAACAGTTTATCACCATTTCTTAAAACATACCCAACTATCTCTTCATCCTATATCCCACCCCATTCTCTAGGAACAAATATTTAAAAGCTCATCACTCTATCTTGATCAGCCAAAGTCCATTAAGGGTTAAGAACGTAACAATTGCAAACTCTATTTCAACCTGCTTTGAATCTTACCTTTTACAATCAACAAATTTCCCCTTCCTTTTGGGTGAAGTGCAGCTGCTTTTACATTGTGTGTGAGTCAGTTGTATTGTCTTGTGTTATGTGTGTATAAAGTGTGAAAGTTGGTTTTTGAGCTTTTTGTGACTCTGTGAGGTTCCTGCTTGTTGCAGGGGCCATTTTGGGTGAAGTACAGCTACTTTTACATTGTGTGTGAGTCAGTTGTGTTGTGTTGTGTGTGTGTGTAAAGTGTGAAAGTTGGTTTTTGGTACCTCTTATTGTTTTGTGTACTTTGTTTATTATTTTTATTATTTATTGTTATTGGCCATACCCAGTGGTGGGATTCTGCCAGTTCTAGGCGGTTCGGCTGAACCGTTTGTTAAATTGTCGGTTCGCCCCACCCCTTGCCCCTCCCCTCCCCACCATTACTTACCAGTGTCTGTCAGCGGCCGCGTGGCGCTTGGATCCGGTGCGCAGCGAGGACACCGACCGAAGCAGGCCTCCATCCAAACATCTCTCTAGCCAGTGATTAAAGCGCCTCGCTGGCCACGTGACCAGTGAGGCGTTTTAATCGCTGGCTAGAGAGACCCTTGGATGCAAGCAGGCTTCGGTCAGTGGGGGCTTTAATCGCGTGGCGCTTGGATTGGGTGGGGAACGGGGTGCATGGATCCGATCCGACAGAAGCCTGCCTGCATCCAAGCCTCTCTGTAGCCAGCCCATTGAAGCACCTTGCTGGCCAGCGAGACGCTTGGATGCAGGCAGGCTTCGGCCAGCTGCCCACCCCCCGATCTATGCAGTTCTGCCCCCCCGATTCGAGTCCCAGGCGGCTGCTGGCCGAAGCCTGCCTGCATCCAAGTGACTCGCTGGCCAGCAAGGTGCTTCAATGGGCTGGCCAGCGAGGCGTTTGATGCAGGCAGGCTTTGGCCAGCAGCCGCCTGGTGCTCGGATCGGGAGGGCAGAGGTGAATAGATCGGGAGGCAGCTGCCCACCCCAATCTATGCAGTTCTGCCCCGATCCGAGTCCCAGGCGGCTGCTGGCCGAAGCCTGCCTGCATCCAAGTGTCTTGCTGACCAGCGAGGTGCTTCAATGGGCTGGTCAGCGAGATGCTTGGATGCAGGCAGGCTTTGGCCAGCAGCCTGGGACTGGATCGGGAGGGCAGAGGTGCATAGATTGGGGGCAGCTGCCCACCCCCGATCTATGCAGCTCTGCCCTCCCGATCCGAATCCCAGGCGGCTGCTGGCCGAAGCCTGCTTGCATCCAAGTGTCTCGCTGGCCAGCGAGGTGCTTCAATGGGCTGGCCAGCAAGACACTTGGATGCAGGCAGGCTTTGGCCAGCAGCTGCCTGGCGCTCGGATCGGGAGGGCAGAGCTGCATTGATGGGGGGGAGCTCCCCCCCCCGATCTATGCACCTCTGCCCTCCCAATCCGAGTGCCATGCGGCTGCCGGCCAAAACCTGCCTGCATCCAAGCGTCTCTGTAGCCAGCCCATTGAAGCACCTTGCTGGATAGTTTTATTCAGCCGACACTTGACTCCCTACAGCTATTTTTTCACCTTCTGCCCAAAATTCAGCTCCCTGCAAAAGATTGAATGTTTTAGCCTTGTTCTCACTGGCTCTGTCACTTAATACGATGGCTGTACTAATAAACTAGCATCTAAAGTTGCAAAAAAGGGGCTGCAAGACAGAAGGCCTGCCAACAGACCTTGCAGACTTTGGATCCTGGTTTATTAATATAGCCCCTGGATACAGAAATGAAACCAGCCTCTGGGATATATATCCTATATAAATGGACACCTTGTTGAGCTTTATCCAAAATATCACTGGGCATCATATTGATAATTATCTATCTATCTATCTATCTATCTATCTATCTATCTATCTATCTATCCATCCATCCATCCATCCATCCATCCATCCATCCATCCATCTTTCTATTTTTCTATCATATTGAGCTGAATAAATTTGCTCATATTGCCATCCTCTTTCTGTATCAAAGTTGACACAGCTCATTCTCAAAACGCCTATAGTGCACTCCTAATTTTGAGTTCATTTGCTCAACTGTTTTAAGTATGCATCAGAAATATACTGCTCTTTTCCAATTCCCATTCATACCATGGCTAAATGAAAAGAAAAAAACCTTGAAGACAATCTTTTCCCCCAAAACAAAGAATAGAATTACTATATTGCCAGCAAATGTAAGATGGGACATGCAGTAAGGGAGGAAAAAAGAAATCTGTGTGATAGGATAAAGAAGAATTGAAGAAAAATCAAATCCCATGACAATGTTTTATTGAATTAAAGATCAAAACTGTTAGAAGTAAAAGGAAGGAATATAAAGTTGGTTTATCTGATCAAGATTAAAATAAGACTTTTTTTGTGAAATGTTCTGGTATTTTATACTAACACTAGGATTGAAAATTTGATGTTTTATGATTTGCTTATATATAAGGGATGGAATATCGGATGAAGAGATATCTGTTTAACCTTGTGGTGGTTGAAGAGTTATTAAATTTTTTTATGCTTGTGATCAGGGTTGGAAGTCATTTCTTTACATTTTTTTCTTTTTATTTATTATATTGTTTTCTTTCTTTTTTCTTTTTGTCCTGCATTTTTATTTTTTCCATCTCTTCTTTTCCATAAGTTAAATTTGTATTAGATTTTTGCTATTGTAATTAAAAATTCTTCAGAAAGTATACTTAAAACAAGGATTTCGCTTTTCTGTTTTTCAATTAGAGTTGAAAAAAATTATGGTTGCAGTTCAATTACAATACTTACAGAGAAATACTGATGATCACTGTAATTATAAAGAGAGTAAAACTGACACCAGGCAGAGCCTATATTAATACTATATTACTATTTCCTAGGGCCTGTTTAATGTCATTTTCCAGAATGTCTGGCTCTACTTAGTAATCAGATATTCTTCATGAATCTGGGAATATTTTTGTTCAGTGTTTTTTAGATTCACACCATGTCTATCTTCTCTCCCCATTAGAACTTTACCTTCTTGGTTTTTGATCATGGCCATTTTTCAGTCCAGAGTTCCTCAGGCATGCTATTCATCAGATCTAATCCATTAATTCGATTTGTTACTTTCACTGAATTATAAAACGAGGCCGTGTCCTGTTAGTTGGCCAGTGTCATCTGCTTCGTCTTCTGCTTCGTATCCGTCTTTGTTTTTGTGGCTTCTGGATGTTTGCCAGGAAGGGCCTTTGGCAGTTTGCCTAATTGGACTAAGGTTTGTTAGATAACTGAGGAATTTGTGTTGGGAGGCATTTGTTTTACTTTGAGTTGAACAACGCTGGGAATGAAGTAATTCCCAGCTGTTCGAATAAAGTTTGTTTTTCCACAGACTAAGTTTATTACTACCTACTTGGGCCTGGGTCACAACACTGATTGGAAAAAAAGCTTATTCATAGTTGCTTGCAGAAGAAATCAGTTTGATTTCAGGGTTGTCCACTTGGTGATGCTCATCTGTAGAGTCATCTATTAGTAGTGTATTGAGAAAAGCCAAATGTAACGCCTCTTTCAAGTCAAGTTCAACATCCATGTTGTGTTCCTGGCAATAAAGCAGAAGAGATTTGTCACTGGGAAGTCTTGCGGAAAGTCTGTTTTGACTTCTTAGTCTAACTAACCTATAGCCTTGGGATTTCCTGGTTTTCTCCCATCTAGATACTTAATGGGCCCCACCAGCTTAGGTTTCTAGGTCAGATGAAATCAGCTGTCTGCTGGCACCAAGATATTATAAATTTTAGATCTCCACCCTCTGTCACATCTGTTGCTTATAAAAATGCCTTTCTAAGTCATACCGACTGGGAGTGACTATAGTTACTTTATTGTGAAAATATTTTAATACCCTTTAAACTTAAAAAAAAAATAGTATAACACTGAAAAAGACAACACGATGGGTAAGAACAGATTTAAAACATCACATTGGTCTTCTTAATGCACATTCTAGAAACAAAGTTATAACTCTAAAGGAATTCTGTATCTTCTTTTGGGATACAGGAGAAAGCTCTTTTCTTCATTTACATTTTCTTTTTTTTATTACGCTACATCATCCTCTTACCTTTTATAAACCAATTCTTGATTATGCTACATAGTCCCATTGTGCTTTGTAGAATCCCTATAATATAAATTTGGCACAAAATCTGGGCAAGAGCACCAACTAAGCAACAAATTTATATAGTATACTTTAGAACAGGGGTCTCCAATCTTTGCTGGCTGAGGAACTCTGGGACTTGAAGTCCACAAATCTTTTTTTTTTTTAATTTGCATTTATATCCCGCCCTTCTCCGAAGACTCAGGGTGGCTTACACTATGTCAAGCAATAGTCTTCATCCATTTGTATATTATATATAAAGTCAACTTATTGCCCCCAACAATCTGGGTCCTCATTTTACATACCTTATAAAGGATGGAAAGCTGAATCAACCTTGGGCCTGGTGGGACTTGAACTTGCAATAATTGCAAGCAGCTGCTGTTAATAACAGACTGCATTAGTCTGTTGAGCCACCAGAGGCCCCTCTGGTCTTAAAGTCTTAAAGTTGCCAAGGTTGGAGACCCCTGCTTTAGAAGGATATCCTCAGCTGGGATTTCCAGCTGCGGGTATCTAAAAATCTGCAATTTTAAACAGCATTTATGTCTTCACCGGGTTTCACTACATCAGCAGTCCCCATCTTTTCTGGCTTTGTGGACCGTTGGGAGGGGAGAGGGGATGGTTCCATTGTGAATGGTGGGTGAGTGTACACGCGCAACTCCATTTGCGTGAGTAGTGGGTACCCGCTGCTCGTGCAAATGAAGCTGCACGCCCACTTGCTCACTGATTCCATGGCCCAGTTCTGAATGGGCTACGCCTGGAACTGGGCCATGGCCCAGGAGGTGGAGACCCCTGCACTACATGGCAGGCACTGGCACAACTGAAATTCCTATTTCTCCACACAACATGTGACAGTCTCTCTCTCTTCCTCCCTCCCCACTCTCTCTAACAAGCATGTGCATGCAAACATACTTTAGAGCAGGGGTGAAATCTAAAAATTTTCCCTACTGGTTCTGTGGGTGTGGCTTAATTGGTGGGCATGGCTTGGTGGTCAGATGGCTTGGTGGGCGTGGCCAATAACAATAAATAACAAAAATAATAAACAAAGTATAAAAAAACAATAAGAGGTACCAAAAACCAACTTTCACACTTTACACACACACACACACACAACACAACACAACTGACTCACACACAATGTAAAAGCAACTGCACTTCACACTTCACACAGCCACAAAAAGCTCAAAAACCAACTTTCACACTTTACACACACACAACTAACACACACACACACACACACAATATGCCACATACAGCTTTCTGAGATTTTGTGTGTTTGTGTAGTTAGAGTGAAACACTACAGAAACACACCAAATCTCAGAAAGCTGCACAAATATTTTATTTTATTATTTTATTTTATTTTATTTTATTTTATTGTGGACTTCAAATCCCAGAGTTCCTCAGCCAGCAAAGCCAGCCAGTTGATCACCGAGGAAAGAAATTAGCTGAGCAATTGATGCTGTCTGGCTGAAACTGAAACTGCTTTTGGGCTGTGGCCATGCGTTCATCAGTAATCAGGTAAGTGCCTTAGAATCTCTACTCTTACTTGTAGAAAAAATGTTTTCTACAGTAAGAGTACAAGTAAGGTTCTGCTGAGGCTTTTTTTTTTTACTTTTAAAGGCCTGTTTTGGCTGAAGCAAAACCGGCTTTTAAAAGTAAAAAAAAAAAAAACCTCTGCAGCTGGTGCGGCTCAGGAGAGGCAGGGGGGCGGGGCCAGGGATTTTCGCTACTGGTCCTCTGAACCAGCAGCCGCCATCACTACCGGATCGCGCGATCTGGTCCGATCCGGGAGCATTTCACCCCTGCTTTAGAGTTTTAATTCATAGCCTTTTGTTCCTGCTTTTCTGAATCAACAGATATTTGGCTGGTTGGGGTTTTTTTTGCCCCTGGTTTCAAGAGGCACACAGTCTGTGGCGACCTAATACTGATAGCCTCCAAACTACAGGTTTCTGCCTCACCCAATTCATTCCTTACACTTCAATAGCTTCAATGCAGCATCTTGCAACCCACAACACATTTGAAATCTGACCCTTTTTAGAAAAAGGGCTGCACATCTCTAGTATCAATAAAATATAATTCCCAGGTTTTGTGCCCTCATGGCATCCAGAAAGGGATCACCTCCTTAGAGCTAACGAACTACAGCTTGTTGTTTGCTAATTCTGTTCTAAAGAGAGGTCCTTTCATGCAATATTTGGAATATTAGTTGACAATGAAGCAGGAATAAAATTCACCAAAGAAATATCACCACTAGCTATACAACTTAAAAAAGCCTGGGGCTCTTTTTATTTTATATTATTATACAAGGATTGGAATTTTTTTGTTTGTTTGGAAGTGATGCTGTAAGATATGTTCACAAACCATCAGAACATCAGAAAGCAACAACTATATAAAATTAAAGCAGAACCTTGTCTCTGCTAACAGATTAAAAAAAGATAGATGGGAGAAAGGGTGAACAATGGAACAATAATATGGAGACAAAAGAAATACATAGGGGGATGATTACAGGAAAGCATACCTGACTGCGGTTTAGGATTATATTGTGTTAAAAGTGTACCTGGAGAATAACAAAAGTCAACGCTACGGGTTGTGCTACTAAAATAAAAACCAGATGTAATTACTTTGTGTACATGAAAATAAATTGATCTGCAGTGCTAGCAGAATGAACGGTATTATTACCATCTTCCACTTTCTTCAATTTATATCCCTCCCTCTGCAGCTATAAAGTCTTTGAACTTCCACTGTTGAACATACGATCGTCTAAAAAAATCTGTTTCCAGAGGCCTAGAAAGACCGAGTAAGGGAAAGCTTTCCTAAATTAATAAGCATAAATTTTCCTTTTGTGAACATGCATTCCAGAGTGCTAGGTATTATACCTTTTGAACTGTAAAATAATTACCAAGTCGGATTTATTCTAAGGATTATATCCTGTCTTTCAATTCTTACACTTGTTGTCTACTTCTTTTTGAGTCAGATTATCTTCAAAGTGTTTTATAAGCAAACCTGTACCACCAAATGTTAATAGGCACAATTTATTTTTCTGTTCCTGAGATGTTGATAAGGGCAATGGAAAACATTTAAAATATATGTATGCATGCAATATAAAGCTATTTTTGCTAGTGTTTTGCAGATGTTTGAATGCAGGCCTAAGCCACAGCTATGGTGGAGTACTTCCAAGTCTGCCTCTAGCTGCAACTGCACCCAGTGTGGGGCATCCTATTTACATGCAAGTGCTTCTTCAACTTAGAGCAGAGGTGAAAAATATTCAGCCTTTTTCAAAAGTAGAATCCTTGTCATCACTTAGAACAGGTTTTCAATACCATCTTGTGACTAAGTTTGATTTATTAGAGCCTTTCATTGTGAGATAAAGATAGCAAAATAGCTGTCAATAAAATGGAAAGAAGTAATGCATAATATGTGGCAAAAGGAAGGAGTGAGATAGATAGGAGTGAGATAGATAGCATTTGAGAATTCATTGAAGTGCAGCGAGCATCAACCAGAATGTGTCATGTTAGGCCAGCATTCTTGTTCTAACCATAGAACCATATCCATGCATTCCCACAAGCATTAAAAAAAATCTTTCCAAGATCATTTGTCATCTCTAAAAAAAATAATGCCCAAAGATGCTACAGTACTTTCCAATGTTTCTTTTTCCGTAATTTTTATTGATTTTTCAGATATCATGCTCAATTTTTCCTCCAGGAGCAACATTTATTCACTTCTTAAACATTTCCTTACAGTAATAACTGTGTGCAGTAAGTTGGGCTGAGGGATGATGACTGGCCAAAAGTCATCTAGCGAGCTTCCTTGGCTGAGGTGGATTTAAAGAAAGGGGAATCTGGCAGTGCAAAAATTTAATAAATCATAATCTTCCTAGTCAGTAGTGGATTTCAAATCCCGGTGCTACTGGTTCGCTATTGGAAGTGCGCGGGCACACGTGCTCGCTTTGTGAGTGTGCGGCGCTTCTGCGCATGCGCAGAAGGTTCTGTGCCTGTGCATTTGCAGAAGGTTCTGTGCTTGCGCAGAGCGTTTTTGATGATGTCTGGGTGGGCGGGCAGAGCCTCCGACCAGTTTACCCGAACTGGGGCAAACCGGTAGCAACCCACCACTGTTCTTAGTCCACGATACTTGCGTTCATCTTTCTTTGATCTATAGCGGGGATGTGCCTACAGAAGTTACTAAACTACAACGCCATACAATCTTCACCATTGGTCATGATATTTGGGAGTTGCATTTCACCACTGTGTCAAGGTAAGCTGCCCTAATACTATCCTTCTCCCATAGCCATCTGTTTTTTATATCTATGCATTGAGAGTAGAGAGAATCAGAATTACAGGAGTTACACTAGAAATATGCAGTTCGGTTGTTCAAAACTGTCAGCAGCTCTCAGAGGGCCTTCTCTTAAACCTAAACATCTGTGTGCCTGGAAATTACAGATGGTGTCAATTCAAGGTAAACTTGCCAAGGTACAACAATCCCAGCATGAGACTGTCTGGAGCCCTCCCTGCTTTAGGGTAACCCTAAAGACTAGGGTTGAAAACTCAGGAAGGAAAAGAAGAACCTTTGACGGAATTATTTCATTTGGAGCAACATCAAACCAAAGGGCTTCTTTCACCTCCACGTAAGTATCAGCTTAGTGTTGGCTTATCACCTCTTATCTTTAATGTCTTTTCATCAGGACAGGTTGAGCCCGGAGTCGTGGAGTTTTCTTTTAATGTCCTGCCAATCAGTCTGAAGCAGATTTTATCAGGTGAACATGAAATTTTGAACACAGATGATATTTCATCTCCTGAGTGATGATGATCCTCAAACCTTTTTTAGCCTTTGCAATATTATTTGGCAGGTGAAATGCATCTCTTTTGTAACAAGGGCTCTGAAAGAGTGACTGATAGCTAAGGAAAGATGGATTTCATGAAGCTCCATAGCTACTACTTTTAAAGTTGCTTCCCATTCATTATTAGCTGCTAGATATTTAGTCTGAACTTCACAACAGACACCTCATAAAGTCTGTCAACTCCAATTTCAACTTGCTCAGATTGTCTTCTTTCTGATGCTTCTTCCCTTTAGGTCATTAGAGTGATAAAGAAACTAGCATTGTCCAATGGAGAGCAGGCCAGCAGAGGTCAGCTTTGGAAGCCATATTAACACCGGAAGCTTCCACGCTGCCAACTTCTTGTGCTTGGGAAATTAGGAGAGGGGGGGATTCAGTAGAGTGATCGTAGTTAGACATAATAGCATTTTTCCCTTCGGTCAAGGCAGGGGTGAAATCCAGCAGGTTCTGACAGGTTCTGGAGAACCGGTAGCGGAAATTTTGAACAGTTTGGAGAACCGGCATGGAAATCTTGAGTAGTTCAGAGAACCAGCAAATATCACCTCTGGCTGGCCCTAGAGTGGGGTGGGAATGTAGATTTTGCAGTATCCTTCCCCTGCCACACCCACCAATCCATGCCCACTACAGAACCGGTAGTAAAAAAAAATGGATTTCACCACTGGGTCAAGGTCATGGTGTTCCTGCATCTGGAGGAGGAGTGGTTGCAGTGATGGCTCAGGTTGGGACAGATGGTGATTGGGCTATGTGATGGACTGATGGGTGCAGGGGCTGGATTTAGGGTTTTGATTTACTGAGGGAAAACCCAGAACTCTCAGATTCGGGTTTTCCTAGATGTGCCAGTATAGCTACTCTAATAAATGGAGGATTTGAGATGAAGATTGCCTTGGAATTTTTGATTGGAGTTGGGTTGTTCTGAAACGCTGAGAGCAGCTTGGCTTTCATGGAAATAAAAAAATAAACTGTGTATTCTAGGGAACATCTCTGTTGAATTTTACAACTTTCTGTAGAAAGCCATAATCTTTGGCATTTTATCTTGATTGTCACCTAAGGATTTAAGTAGGTTAGCACTAAAAAGTTGGGTCAGGTCAAAAGAGTTAAATTAATATAACTAGTGATTTCCCCTTAGGTATTCAATTATTTTTAACCTTCTGTCATTCTTTTTTTTTTAAATCAACAATAACTTTTGGATAGGCTTCCAGGCTTTGGGAAGGAACATGAGGACTTGGAACTTCACATTGAGCGTTTCTTTTCTACAGGATAGGTCTTTGCCTCTATTGTGTGGAGGGGTGGGCTGCTGGGGGTTCGGGAAAACCTCTAGCTAAGATTTTATGCAGTTCAGAGAACCCCAAAATCCCAATCCTGGCTGGTCCTGCCTGCCACTCCAAGGAGTCCCCACATGGCCCGTTTTGAATGCAGGTAAGTGCAGGGCACCGAGGCTCAGCGAGGACAAAAAATGAGCCTACTGGAAGTTCGGGAAGGTTGGAAGCAGGCCCATTTCTGGCCTCCAGAGGGCCTCTGGAGCCTGGGGAGGCCATTTTTGCCTTCCTGGAGGCTTGAGGAAAGCCTCCGGAGCCCGGGAGGGCAAAAATGCTTCCCCCAACCCACCATGGTGCAGGAGGCTGCCTAGGCCACCCCCCCCCCACCATGGCCACGTCCACCCAGCAACCTGGAACGGAACCCCTTGCTAAAGTTTTTGAAGCCCACCCCTGTATGTGTGTCTCCTTAACCTGCAGGCTAAACATATCCAGCTTGTTCAAGCATTCCTCTGAGGGTTTGGTTTGAACAAACGTTGATCAATAATGCATGTGGTCACTCTTTCCTGCACCTAATAACTCATAAGCAGGAACATAATAGCAATTCCCACAGGAAAAAAGGAGCAAAACCCCGAGGGCTGTGCTGTGCCTCCTAGTCTAACACAGGATTGCTGACATGGCCCGAAGGGGTAATTACCAGCAAAGACAATTCATTTTAAAATTATAAAACAGGTCTCCTCCCTCTAACTGGAGAAGAAAATGTGTAAGAAAGCAAGCTATTCAGAAAATCTTAAGAGCACGATACAATATATAAGAGGAGTATATAGAATTGTGTAGTGAATGGAGAAAGTAAGTAAAAATGCATTCACAGATTTACAACAGAGATTTATCTATGCAATAACAACTTATTACCTGTGTTAGATTTTAACTGACTAAGCTGAAACGATATAGACCCCAGGGCATGCAAATGTATCTCAATATTTTTTTAACCCAAAAGCTGCTTTGAAAGCCTGTGAGTTTAAGCGAAGAACAAGTGGTTATGTAATAATTTCCCCACTGGGGGAAAAAAAGTTCTACTTAAAATATTTTTTTCCCCATTCTAATTTTATCCAGTAGACTAAACTGCTGTATTCTAAAGTAGTACAGGAGAACATGTTTTCTGAATATGAAGCTTAGCACTGAATTATAACCAGAATCAACAACAACAGTTTCTGGCTATAGAAGTGTCTAGTGCATTAGAAAAAAATGACAATTCATGCACATCTCCCTGAATTGGGAAAAATAATCTTTTCAAAATCAGATATCTGAACTTTATTTGCATTTACACTCAAGGATAAACAGGGTGTTAGTTTGTTTTCTTTTGTCTTTTGATTTGCCAACACACCTGAATGCTAGAGGCAGTAAATCTTTGGTATTTCTTTGTTAACCTGAGATGGCTGATTTCATTTAATTTTTGCTGAAACCAGACTTACGATGTTTTCTAGACCAGGGACGGGAAAACTGTGGCCCTCTAGATGTTGAGATACAACCTCACATTATCCCTTATTAGTTAGTTATTTGTTAGTCACACTAACTAGAAGTATTAAAGGATTAGAGTTCCCCACCCTGAGATAAATATATAGTCTAGTCTTAAGGAAAATGATGGCTCCGGCAAATTACAACTGTGGACCATCTGCAAATGCATTTTTTTGGGATAAAGTCTTGAAAAAATAATGATAGATCAGGTTTAGGCATTATGGGATGAAAAAGATTATCTGGAACTGTTTCATCCCAGGATTAGATTTGAGATTTGATTGAAAAAAACTTTGCTCTGATGGATGAAGAAACAGGAAAATGCAACACTGTTAATGGAGCATGACAAAGTAAGTTAAAACAAAAGACCCATTAAATGGTTTGCCTGCACAAGGTTTTGGAGATGGTGCTGGAGGTTCCATAAAATAAGTTGTGGACTACTTTTTATAACCATTTGTCATCCTTCCCTTCTTAATTAACTCTATTGAAGAATATGGTAGGACTGTATATCCAATTATATTTTAACAGGATGATTCTGACATGAAATCTGAGAATGAAATTCTGAGGGTAGCACAATTATCCTATGGTGTTTTCATCCCCATGAAAGCAGTGATGCTATTCCTGATTGCAAATGCATTGTAGCAATAAAACATTTGATTCAGGTTTCCCAAATCTGGTCCTGGTAAAATATTTTTTTAGATACTGTAAAAGTCTTAATAATAACAGAATTGGAAGGGACCTTGGAGGCCTTCTAGTCCAACCCCCTGCCCAAGCAGGAAACCCTACACCATTTCAGACAAATGGTTATCCAACATTTGCATAAAAATTTCCAGTGTTGGGGCATTTACAATTTCCGCAAGCAAGTCGTTCCACTGATTAATTGTTCTAACTGTCAGGAAATTTCTCCTTAGTTCTAAATTGCTTCTCTCCTTGATTAGTTTCCATCCATTGCTGCTTCTTCTGCCCTCAGGTGCTTTGGAGAATAGTTTGACTCCCTCTTCTTTGTGGCAACCCCTGAGATATTGGAACACTGCTATCATGTCTCCCTTAGTTCTTCTTTTCATTAAACTAGGCATACCCAGTTCCTGCAACTATTCTTCATATGTTTTAGCCTCCAGTCCCCTAATCATCTTTGTTGCTCTTCTCTGCACTCTTTCTAGAGTCTCAACATCTTTTTTACATCGTGGCGACCAAAACTGAATGCAATATTCCAAGTGTGACCTTACCAAGGCATTATAAAGTGGTATTAACACTTCACGTGATCTTGATTCTATCCCTCTGTTTATGCAGCCCAGAACTGTGTTGGCTTTTTTGGCAGCTGCTGCACACTGCTGGCTCATATCTAAATGGTTGTCCACTAGGACTCCAAGATCCCTCTCACAGTTACTACTATTGAGCAAGGTATCACATATACAGTACCTGTGCATTTTGGGTTTTTTTGCCTAAATGTAGAACCTTACTTTTTTCACTGTTGAATTTCATTTTGTTAGATAGCACCCAATGTTCAAGTCTGTCAAGATCCTTCTGTATCTTGAGGTTATCTTCTGGAGTGTTGGCTATTCCTGCCAGCTTGGTGTCATTTGCAAATTTGATGAGTTCCCCATCTATCCCCTTGTCCAAGTCATTGATGAAGATGTTGAAGAGTACTGGGCCTAAAACAGAGCCTTGGGGTACTCCACTGCATACTTTCCTCCATGTGGATGTAGTTCCATTGAGGACTACACGTTGAATGCAGTTGATCAGCCAGTTCCGAATCCATCTGGTGGTGGTGCTGTCTAACCCACATTTTTCTACTTTATCTAGTAGAAGATTATGGTCTACTTTATCAAATGCTTTAATGAAGTCCGAGTAAATTATATCGACAGAATTCTCTGGTCCACTAATTTTGTCACTTGTCAAAGAATGCAATAAGATTAGTCTCGCATGATCTGTTTCTGACAAACCCATGTTGGCTTTTGGTTATTACTTTGTTTGCTATTAGGTGTTTGATGATTTGTTGCTTGATTATCTTTTCCAGAATCTTCCCTGGTATTGAAGTCAGGTTGATGGGTCTTCTCGGCTAAGACAATGCCTAGCCATGCTAGCTGAGGATAGCATCATTATCAGTGGTGGGTTTCAAATTTTTTTACTACTGGTTCTTTGGGTGTGGCTTGGTGAGTGTGGCATGGCTTGGTGGGCGTGGCTTGGTGGGCATAGCAGGGTATGGATACTGTAAAATCTCCATTCCCACCCCACTCCAGGGGAAGGTTACTGCAAATCAGATCAGCAGGGACTTGGGAGGCAGAGAATAGATGGGGACAGGGCCACTCAGAATTTTTACTACCAGTTCTCTGAACTACTCAAAATTTCCGCTACCGGTTCTCCAGAACTGGTGAGAACCTGCTGAAACCAACCTCTGATTATTATGTATTCATCTCCGTCATGGGCAGAATTTTATTGGAAGTCTAGATGTTCTTCCCTTTATGTGACTCATCCTCATGATGGAGGGATTCCCACTGTTTCTTACTCTTTTCATACTGCACATAAAAGAAAGTGGGGAAAGGGAGAACCCTAATTGGAAGGTGGTTTTTTTTTTTACTTGACTTTATAATAAATTTATTTACATCCAAAGGGCCCAAAATATAATCTAAATTTTGGCCTTAGATAAAGCAGTCTAACCAGTAAAAACAGTTGATAAATATTACACAAAATGTTTTTGAAAATGCTATTGATTATGTAACCAAAGACTTTGTTTTTATAACAACAGATAAAAATATGCCTCTATAATTTTAGAATTTTCATCTTTGAGCAAAATTGTAACATACTGAAAAGCATCTCTTTTTCACTTGATAATAGTAAGACCACAGTATACTGAGGAAGGCTGGTTTAATTGGTTGATAAATGTGATATTCTCTGTGTTTTCACCAATTCAACAGCAGATGGCAGAATTTGAAAACAAAGAAATGAATGTGTCGCTACTGATCTTAAGTATATGAAAGGAATGTCTAGAAATCTTTCTGAAATACTATATGGCAAGAAAACTTAAGGACGCTTGCTAACAGGTCAAGTTTGAAAGGGAAGACATATCCTAGACAAACAAGAATTCTGGAATTGACAAAGAAATATATTTAGAAGAGGCTTATAGAGGAATTTAGAATGTTATATCAGGTGATGTAACAGGTTAAGATACTCTCAAGTCAAGCCTGACCCCTGGTGGGCAACATAGATACGAAAATAATGACATTTTCATGGTGGCAATGCAAATGTAAATTGCCATTGTCTTCTTCCAGAAAGTTATTTGATCTCCCAATCTAGCCATGCAGAGTTGACCAAAAGGACTGGCTAACTACCACCATGCCAGTTGCCAAATGTCCAAAACAATGGTGGGATTCAGCCGGTTTGCACCAGTTCAGGCGAACCGGTTGTTAAATCACACGCACACCCATACCCACACCTGCTATAAAGTGGATCCTGGGTGCTGCACTGCGCTACAATGGAGAAATGGGCAACAGAGTGGCAGGCGCGGGAGAAGAAGAAGGCTGCTTTCTTCCTTCCCTTGTGCCAGCCGGTCCGTTTTCTGTTTCTCCATTGCAGTGCAGCGCAGTGCCCAGGATCCACTTTAATAATATGGGGGGGGGGAGAGAGATTTAACAACCAGTTCACCCAGGGTGAGGTTGGCCATCGCGGGAGGATTGTTCCACATATGCGGCAGAGCTGGAGGATGGGGATGGACCATGCCTCCTATGACAGCCAACCTGACGTTGGGTGAACCGATTGTTAAATTATTTGAATCCCACCACTGGTCCAAATGACTGTGGGGATGCTGATGTTATTGCAGTTGTAATTGTGAAAATCGGTCAGATGTCACTGCTGGTTGTAACTTTGAATGGTCACTAAACAAATGGTTGTAAGAGAAGGACTACCTGTATTTGGATTGGAACAACTACCCTGCTTCCCCGAAAATAAGACATCCCCTGATAATAAGCCCAATAGGGCTTTTGAGCGCATGTGCTAAAATAAGCCTCCCCCCGAAAATAAGCCCTCCCCGAAAATATTTAAAGGCAGAGTTGGAAATCAGGTAAGATGGCAAGAGGGTTCAAAAAAATATACGACAGGGTCTTATTTTCGGGGAAACACGGTATAGGAAAAGAATCCCGCAAGTCTGAGTGTGTTCCACTTCCCTCAATCATCTTTGTGTGAATTAGGGAGTGGCTTCTCTGAGATGTTACTCGAATTGTTTCTTGGAATGGACTCAAGCTTCATTAATTACAAAAGAATTAACAACACAGCTAAATTGATAGACAAACATCATCGATATAAAGCTGGAGTCATAATCTGACGAAGAATTGTTTTAGCATTTATTTCAAAATATATTTCCCCCTAGTGTATATGCGCTTGGGCTATCCTTATGCTACTTTATTTTTGTTTTTTCAACCATTGAACATACAGCAACTACCTCTGCACTCAGTGGAAAACCATAGTGCAGCTTTCATTAAATAAGCCCAATGTACATCCGTTATGACTCAACGAGTTCTAGAGATAACTTATTATTTTTTAAACAGATTAGGAAAAAAAATGAAACCCTTCTTAGTCCAGGTAAGGGGTCACCTGCATAGGGTTCTTGGATGTCAGATTAACTGTTGCATGTGTTGAAATATCCTGAGACTTTGGTGTTCTTGCTTGAGCTCTCCTGATGGATTCCAGGGATGAGTAACAAAATATCAGGAGTCTGAGCTGCCTTGCAAAATTTCCGGCTTTTTCTATTTCTTCTCTGTGCTTAGGTCATCACCAGAGGTGGCTTTCACATATTTTTAGCACAGGTTTGCCCCGTGCACGCACGCTTGTTTCACACATGTGCATCTTCCACGCATGCGCCCGGCCTTCAGCCTATGCGCTTTGCTCACACGCGTGCCTTCTGCACATGTGTATGGCCTTGAAAACATGGCTAAATAGGACAGCATAGTGCTGGGGCAGGTGGGCGGTCCTACCTGCGATCTCTGCTATCAGTTCGCTCGAACTGGTCTGAACCGGCTGAATACCACTACTGGTCATCACAGACAATTTTATGATAGTTTAGCGCAGGGGTCTCCAACCTTGGTCACTTTAAGACTTGTGGACTTCAACTCCCAGAGTTCCTCAGCCAGCAAAGCTGGGAGTTGAAGTCCACAAGTCTTAAAGGGACCAAGGTTGGAGATCCCTGGTTTAGAGTCCAAAAGGTTTTCCAGTTCTTTGTTCAGATTCTCAGAAAATGCATTCAGCAACGACATACCCTGTTCTTCTCAGAAAGTTCAAGGCAGTTTCTATTGGATTTTTCTATTCCCAGGCAGCAAGCAGAGAGTGGGCCCATGCTAGTTTAATAGTTGCGCCCCTTCCTTGACCGGGACGCCTTACGCACGGTCACTCAAGCCCTCGTCACTTCCCGCCTGGACTATTGCAATGCTCTCTACATGGGGCTCCCCTTGAAGAGCACCCGAAGGCTCCAGTTAGTCCAGAATGCGGCCACGCGGGTGATAGAGGGAGCACCGCGTTGCTCCCATATAACACCCATCCTGCGCGGTCTACATTGGCTACCGGTAGCCTTCTGGGTGCAATTCAAGGTTTTGGTTACCATCTTTAAAGCGCTCCATGGCTTAGGACCGGAATACCTTCGAGACTGCCTTCTGCCACCGATTGCCTCCCGATGACCCGTGCGCTCCCACAGAGTGGGCCTCCTCAGGGTGCCGTTGACCAAACAATGTAGGTTGGCGACCCCCAGGGGGAGGGCCTTCTTTGTGGCGGCACCAGCCCTGTGGAACGAGCTTCCTCCGGGATTACGAAACTCCCCGACCTCCAGACCTTCAGACGTGAACTGAAGACTTTATTATTTCAACGCGCTGGACTAGCCTAAGAATAAAATGTTTTAACTAAATTTTAAGGGTTTTTTAATGGGTTTTTACCGTTTTTAGTGATTTGGCTATGATAATATTTAGTTTTAATTGGGTTTTTAATGCTTATTTATTATATTGTTTTTTAATATGCCTGTGAACTGCCCTGAGTCCTACGGGAGATGGTGCGGTATAAAAGTATGATTAATAAATAAATAAATAAATTTGATGAGGGACTAGTCATCAGAGCTTTCTCTTCACATATCTCTTCACCTCCTGGGCAAGTCAAAGGCAAGCCTCTCCAAATGTTTTGTCTAGACATTACAGCCTAGAAGATTTCAAAATCCTTTCAAGTGAGCAAGGATAATTGAGACCAAATTATTAATGGTATGTCTAGAAAGTTCTTGCAAAATTCAGAATCTTCCAGAATTAGAATTTAAAATGTAATAAAACTATTTCTTTACTCTTTAAGCTACAATCTGGGACTATTTCAAGAGTCAGTCTTAATAAAGTCAGTCCCAAACATCCAAGGCCTAGCTGTGAGACCTTGACAAAATTGCCTTTCTCCAGCTTTGACTCAACCCGATTCAAATACAGCATTGGAGACACAGGGCACTTTTTTTTATTATTTGCATTTATATCCCGCCCTTCTCCGAAGATTCAGGGCAGCTTACACTATGTTAGCAATAGTCTTCATCCTATTTGTATATGTATATACAAAGTCAACTTATTGCCCCCAACAATCTGGGTCCTCATTTTACCTACCTTATAAAGGATGGAAGGCTGAGTCAACCTTGGGCCTGGTGGGACTAGAACCTGCAGTAATTGCAAGCAGCTGTGTTAATAACAGACTGTCTTAGCAGTCTGAGCCACAGAGGCCCCTTTGAGGCCCCTTTGAGGGCACTTCCACATGTGGGTTCTGAATCAGTTTCAAAACCATTCATTAACTTCTCTTCTTAATTCCCAGAAAAGTTTCCCTTGCTTTAGTGACATCACTGTGGCATAATCACATACCTGCAACCATTGACTGAAGGGAGGGGAAGAGGGAGAGGGAGGGAGGGATTAGGCGGGAGGGAGAGAGAGAGAGAAAAAAACTGGTAGTCCTTGATTTACAATCACAACTCAGTCCTAAATTTCTTGCCACAGTTGTTAAGTGAATCACTGTAGTTGTTACACAGTTGTTAAATGAATCTAGCTTCCCCATTGACTTTACTTGTCATAAAAGATGATCACCTAACCCTGCAAAATAATGTGTGTCATAAAAGTTGCCAAAATAATGTGTGTCATAAAGTTGCCAAGTGTCCAAATTTTGTTCTTGTAACCATGTTATCATATAACCATGGGGATGCTGAAGCATGTGACATGTTGCAATCAACATGTTGCAACAGTCGTAAGTGTAGGAAATGGTTATGTCCCTTTTTTTCAATGGTATTGTAACTCCAAACAGTCACTAAACGAACAGTTGTAAATTGAGGACTATCTGTATTCTGTAAAAAAAATGTTCACTTCATTTAGCATTTATATTTATATTTATTTATTTATTTATTTATTTATTTTTCATATTTATATACCGCCCTATCTCCCTAGGGACTCAGGGCGGTTCACAGGCAATTAAAAATACATATAAATACAATCTAAAATGACAATTAAAAAACTTATTCTATAGCCGAATTATTAAAAAACAATATAAATAATAAAAACCCATTTAAAACCAGTAAATTTAAAATCTAATCCAGTCCCGCGCAGATGAATAAGTGTGTTTTAAGCTCGTGACGAAAGGTTCGGAGGTCCGGAAGTTGACGAAGTCCTGGAGGGAGTTCGTTCCAGAGGGTGGGAGCCCCCACAGAGAAGGCCCTTCCCCTGGGTGTCGCCAGACGACACTGCCTAGCTGACGGCACCCTGAGGAGTCCCTCTCTGTGAGAGCGCACGGGTCGGTGAGAGGTATTAGGTAGCAGTAGGCGGTCCCGTAAATAGCCCGGCCCTATGCCATGGAGCGCTTTAAAAATTGTCACCAACACCTTGAAGCGCACCCAGAAGGCCACAGGTAGCCAGTGCAGTCTGCGCAGGATAGGTGTCACACGGGAGCCACGAGGGGCTCCCTCTATCACCCGCGCAGCCGCATTCTGGACTAACTGGAGCCTCCGGATGCCCCTCAAGGGGAGCCCCATGTAGAGAGCATTGCAGTAATCCAGACGAGACGTCACGAGGGCGTGAGTGACCGTGCATAAGGCATCCCGGTCTAGAAAGGGGCGCAGCTGGCGCACCAGGCGAACCTGGTGGAAAGCTCTCCTGGAGACGGCCGTCAAATGGTCTTCAAAAGACAGCCGTTCATCCAGGAGGACGCCCAGGTTGCGCACCCTCTCCATCGGGGCCAATGACTTCACAGTGCTTCACAACCCTCTCTAAGTGGTTTACAGAGTCAGCCTATTGCCCCTAACAATCTGGGTCCTCATTTTACCCACCTGGGAAGGATGGAAGGCTGAGTCAACCTTGAGCCTGGTAAGATTTGAAGTGTCAAATTGCAGTCAGCTGGCAGTCAGCAGAAGTAGCCTGTAGTACTGTACTCCAACCACTATGTCACCATGGCTTGCCTATGGTATACAAAAACTACTGAGTAGTTTTCCTTCTTGTTCATTATATATTTGGCTGGAAATGCTGTGGCCATTTGGTATCATTGGGCTGGGATCGATCAGCTGGGCAGCACAGATTTGGCTGGAATCGATCAGCTGGGTGGCACAGGGTCTGCAGGGAACGCTGCGGCCATTTGGCATCATCAGATGTGGGGCTGCCACCACCAAGCCACCGCCTCTCATTGCTCCCGCTGCATTCTCCCCCAGGTATGGCGAGGCCCGGGCCGGGGCTCAACAGGTGGTGATTTCCAGCCCCTGTCTCTCCCTGTTCTTTGCAATGTCACCGAGAAATCTGCACTAGAGTATCTGTCTTTTTTCAGTCAATAGGAGTGGCTTTCAAGGATGTTCTTGACGTGGGAATAAAATTACCGATCCACCCCACTGTAACAAAGGAACACTTGGAAACTCCACCACCAGAGGCTGGATTAACCGTCGTGCAAAGACAATTTAGGAAGCAGATGTTCAAGGTTAATATAAAGAATGTGAAAGGAAGATTAGAGAAATTAAACTTGGCAGAGTAGGAAAGAGATATGCCCTGAATCTATCATGGGAGATAGCATGTAGTAGCAGGCTCCTGCAGGTAAACCCAAATGTACATTTACATCAATCACAGTTCTTAATCAGCTATCATTGGACTGCCTGGATGTGACCTCTGGAGCAAATCAGGTCTTCCTAAGTGTAGTAAGGTCAACCAGAGTATAAAGTGAAAGACTGAAGTCAGGATGAGATCTAATGAATCAGTGATGAGCCTTGCAAAATCTGGTGGTTTCTAGTTTGGAGAAGTATTGTAGGATCTGTTCTGCATCTTTTTTCTCAGAGACGTTAGAAACCAGGAGACTGTGAGTTTTAGTCTTGCCATAAATCCAAAGTCAGCTGGGTGGCCTTGAACCAGTCCATCTCTCTCTCTCTCAGCCCTAGGAAGGAGGCAATGGCAAATCACTTCCAAAGATCTGGCCAAGAAAACTACCGGGGATTAGTCCAGGTAGTCCCCAGAAATCAACACTGATTTAAAAGCATGCAGACACACAAACATGCATGCACACATTCAAATCTAATAGTCAAAAGTGGAAAAACAATGGCTGAATTTGTGGCCCTAGATGGGAGTTAAAGGTAAAGGCAATGGTTTTCCTTGTCCCATCATGTCAAACTCGAGGGCGGTGCTCATCTCCATTTCTTAGCCAAGGGAGCCAACATTTTCCGAAGACAATTCTGTCTATTCTGTGGCCAGCATAACTATGCACAAAGGTGCATGGAATGCTGTTATCTTTCCCACCAAAGTGGTACCTATTTATCTTCTTGCACTTGCATGCTTTTGAACTGCTAGGTGGGCAGGAGCTGAGGCAAGTAACAGGAGCTCACCCCATCGCACAGAGCTGGGGTCTCGAACCCAGACTATCAGCTTTCCAGCTGACAAGCTCTTTAACCACTGAGCCATTGTGCACCCTCAGACGGAAGTTAGCATTTATTTATTTATTGGTCAGGAAAATTTATATGATCTCCCAACTCACTCTCAGTGAGGCAATTTACAAAAATAAAACCCTAATATAGAAATCAATAACTACACCCCCCCCCCCGTTATGACAACAACCAGACCCCATTTCCAGGGATAGCAGTTTGAAGTCTCTCAGAATTACAATATAAGTTTGGGGAACTCCACTGCCAGCCCTATGGTAAGGTCCAAGAGCCCAGGTATGGAAGCTGCTGCACAGCAGGGAGATTGGTATAGCAGCAGCAATCCCACCTGATCCCTCAAGCCCCACCTAAGGAAAAGATCTCACAACTGGGGACTTGTGGAGCTATGCCCCTGGATGAAATCTAAAAAATTTTCCCTACCGGTTCTTTGGATGTGGCTTGGTGGGCGTGGCAGGGGAAGGATACTGCAAAATCTCCATTCCCACCCCACTCTGGGGCCAGTCAGAGGTGGTATTTGCCGGTTCTCCGAACTATTCAAAATTTCCGCTACAGTTCTCCAGAACCTGCTGGATTTCACCCCTGATAAATACTAATTCCAAATGGCACACTTGACACCAGACTAACTTGCCATGCTCAATACCATCTGGGCACCTTTCTGAGAAAGCACTGCCTCCCTCGGGGCCCAGCCAGGTTTTGGTGATACAAGCCAAAACAACCTTCTCTGCAAGAATCAAATCAGCAACAAGGCAAGCCTTATTACACACTGATTTGGCGTTTAAAAGCAGCAGGCTCCAAGACCTGGGCTACCAGAGATCTGCTGTCTAGGTAAATAAGGTGAGTGCAAGGAGGTGGAATCAGTGGTGGGTTGCTCCCGGTTTGCTCCGGTTCTGGAGAGCCGGTAGTAAAAATCTGCCGGCGTTCGGAGAATCGGTAGTAATGGCTAGCTGGCTACGCCCCCAAACCGGTTCCCCGATCATCAGAGGTTTGGGGTTTTTTTACTTTTAAAAGCATCTTTTCTTCAGCCAAAAAAAGACTTTTAAA
This sequence comes from Ahaetulla prasina, assembly GCF_028640845.1. Lineage (NCBI taxonomy): Eukaryota > Metazoa > Chordata > Lepidosauria > Squamata > Colubridae > Ahaetulla > Ahaetulla prasina. The sequence goes on from NC_080539.1 coordinate 160,047,560, forward strand.
AGTAAAAAAAAATCCTCTGATGATCGCGCAGCTGAGCAGGGATCATCAGAACCCTTTAAAAGTTTTTTTTTTTAACAACCTCTTCGGCCGAAGAGGTTGTTAAAACAAAAGGTTTTAAGTTAAGAGCTTCTGGGCTGCGATTAGGCAACTTCAGCTGGGATCATCAGAGGAGCCTTATAAAATCTTTTTTTCCTCTGGCCCACCCAATCCCCTCTCCTCACTTATCTGATTACTGCTCCTTTCAGGCTCGCTTTCCTACGGCTTGTGCAATCAGTTGCATCAGCTAGTAACTGAATCTGCCTGCCTGAAATCCAATCCTCTGTTCGGTCATCTCTCCTGCTCCAGTCTTTGGGTGTGGTCGCCCCTGCTAGTGACAGCTCAATGGCTGTCTTTCCATGCCGTCAGAGGCTGATGTTGGCACTCCAGGGAATTTGCCACTTCCCTGTTTGCACCGATCTGTGCCTCCTTTCTTCGCTGTCTCTACAGGACAGCTATAATCCCAAAAAGGGATCCCCAAAATGGCAGGAATATCGGCGAACCTCAGGATCCTCAAGGAGCCCCAAGAAGCTCCATCCCGCAGCCACGCTGGCCACGCCCCCTCTCCATATTTGTGCAGCTTTCTGAGATTTGGTTGTTTCTGTAGTGTTAACTACACAAACACACAGAATCTCACAAAGCTGTATGTGGCATTTTGTGTGTGTGTGTGTATGTGTGTGAGTGAGTCAGTTGTGTTGTGTTGTGTGTGTGTAAAGTGTGAAAGTTGGTTTTTGAACTTTTTGTGGCTGTGTGAGGTTCCTGCTGTTGCAGGGGCCATTTTGGGTGAAGTGCAGCTGCTTTTACATTGTGTGTGAGTCTGTTGTGTTGTGTGTATGTGTGTCCCTTCGCAAGGACTTGGAGGCAGCTCCTCTGAGGAAAAGAGGAGGCGGTGAAGCTCTGGCTGTCCCCCGGGAGAAATCACCCTGTCTCTGCAGCATTGGTTATGTGACTGAGTGGGTGTGGCCAACTTGATGTCATTCACAGCGAGGTGCCACCCCACCTTGCCCTGAGGGACTTCAAGTTGGCCATGCCCACTCAGTCACATGACCACCAAGCCACACCCAGCAAATAAGCCACACCCACAGAATCGGTAGTAAAAATAATTGGAACCCACCCCTGGGTGGAATGTAAGACTAGTACTAATACAGAGGTTGTGTTCCTCTTAGTTCCCTCCATATTTCCTGTCGCCCAACACCAGTGAAATTCCCTGCCTTCCATCCCATCCCCCATCCTCAATACTCTTATTGCATACTTATCAGGCCACTTCATATTTTCCATATATGTGAATGATACTAAGATTGGATCAGGGCAAAAGAGACTTCTAAAATATTGCTTGGGTCTGTCAGGGGTAAGACATCAGAAACAAACCTTATATATCCAGCCCTTCCTTCCTATCACCTACTTAAATTTTGTGGAGGACTAGGATCAGGGGTGAAATCCAGCAGGTTCTGACAGGTTCTGGAGAACCGTAGTGGAAATTTTGAGTAGTTCGGAAAACTGGCAAATACCACCTCTGACTGGTCCCAGAGTGGTGTGGGAATGGAGATTTTGCAATACCCTTCACGCAGATCTATATGAAGCCGCTGGGTGAGATCATCAGTGGCTTTGGGGTGAGATACCAACTGTACGCTGATGACACCCAACTGTACTTTTCCACCCCGGGCCACCCCAGTGAAGCTGTTGAAGTGTTGTCCCGGTGTCTGGAAGCCGTACGGGTCTGGATGGGGAGGAACAGGCTCAAACTTAATCCCTCCAAGACGGAGTGGCTGTGGATGCCGGCACCTCGGTACAGTCAGCTGCAGATGCGGCTGTCTGTCGGGGGTGAATCATTGGCCCCGATGGAGAAGGTACGCAACTTGGGCGTGCTCCTGGATGGCCGGTTGTCCTTTGAAGACCATTTGGCGACCGTCTCCAGGAGAGCATTTTATCAGGTTCGCCTGATCCGCCAGTCCCCTTCCTGGACCGGGATGCCTTATGCACAGTCACTCATGCCCTTGTTACCTCTCGCCTGGACTACTGCAATGCTCTCTACATGGGGCTCCTCTTGAGGAGCACCCGGAGACTTCTGCTAGTTCTGAACGCTGCGCGGGTTATTGAGGGAGCGTCTCGGAGCTCCCACATAACACCTATCCTGCGCAGACTGCACTGGCTACCTGTTGCTTTCCGGGTGCGCTTCAAGGTATTGGTTACCACCTTTAAAGCGCTCCATGGCTTAGGACCGGGCTATCTACGGGACCACCTACTGCCGGCTTCTATCTCCCATCGTCCGGTACGCTCCCACAGAGAGGGACTCCTCAGGGTGCCGTCAGCCAAACAGTGTCGCCTGGCGGGCCCCCGGGGGAGGGCCTTCTCTGTGGGAGCTCGACCCTGTGGAACGAACTTCCCTCGGACTTGACAATTACCTGACCTTAGGACCTTTCACATGAACTTAAAACTTATTTATTTCATATGGCTGGACTAGCCTGATTTTTATTTTTATTTGATGGGTTTTTAAAATTGTGTTATTTTACAGGGGAGTATGTTTTTTAACATTTTGGGCATTTAAATTAGTTTTTTAAGGGTTGTTTTAAATTATTGTGTGTATTTATATTTTATCTGCCTGTTCACCGCCCTGAGTCCTTCGGGAGAAGGGCGGTATACAAATTAAAATATTATTATTATTATTATTATTATTATTATTATTATTATTATTATTATTATTATTTTTTTTTTTTTTTTTTTTTTTTGCAGTATCCTTTCCCTGGAGTGGGGTGGGAATGGAGATTTTGGAGTATCCTTCCCCTGCCACACCCACTAAGCCATACCACGCACACCAAGCCATACCCACAGAACCGGTAGCAAAAAAAATTGCATTTCACCACTGACTAGGATGAATGGTCAATCTATGAGTTCTTCAAGTGTGTCATGCTAACATCTAGCAGAAGAAATAGAAGATAAGACTGTCAGGTAATGTATTTCTTAACTCTTATCAGGCTTCTGAAAGACATGGGTTTATGTGGGAGGGAGCCATCCAAGAAATCCACTGCAGGTTTTTACTATTTGATCTGTTGACTAGAGTCCCCAACCCCTGGTCTGTGGACCAGCACTTGGCCACAACATGCCAGCAAGTGGGCCGTGAAAACAAGGGAAACCCCATCCGTGGGATGCAGGCAGCACGCAACCCCACCCCATCCCCAACCCCCCAGTTTGCAGAAAAATCTCTCTCCACAAAACCAGTCCCTGGTGCTCAAACGGTTGGAGGCCACTTGACCAGACAGCACTGTACCACCAGGTCACTATAACTCACCAGTGTATCAGCTCTAGATTTGGGGGGCTGACAATAACCTGATCATGTCTCTTGTAGAGAGATGTCTTATATTTAAAGATATATTCCACTTCAAACATTCTTTCCTGATATTCTCCAGAATCCAGATCTTTTGATCTGCTATATTGGGAAGTATCAGTGCTTTCTAGTGATAACTCTGGGTCTAAAGTCTGATGTTACCTAGTTTTGGTGATGAAACATTTGTAAAAAAACCACCAGGCTGAGAGAGCACCAAGGATCCTCTCTAATCTAAAGATTTATAAGCAGAGACATTTCAAGCATTTCAGTTGCTCAGGGATAATCAGAGGTTGCAGAGAAAGACAGATTCCAAATGAATGTTAAAAAAAAAACTTTAATAGTGGAAGGCTATACTTTGCATTCTTATAAGAGCATGGGTTGGAATTGATGGCCAAATGACTCCTCCCAATTCTATAATTGTACTCCATCCTTCTGTTTTTTCCCACCTCATTCTGTTGTATTTGTAGACTAGACTAGAGTGATGAAACAGCAAGTGATAATGAGTTATCAAGAGATATACACAAATTTGTGAATCAGCCCTTGGAATGATGCTGCTTAAGATATCTACAATCTAGATACTTATAGTTTTTTGTTTTTTGTTTTAAAGCAGCTTTTGGGAACCAAAGCATCTTAGAACTGTAAGCACGTAAGAGGACTGAAGCTACTGTTTTGAATGACACTTTGTTTTTATGCTTAACTTGGAGCTAAAATTCTGAGTTTGCAATGGACAACCTTTTCTTGCTTTTCTGTCACATAGATACAATAGAATTTCTTCTTTCCTGATTCCTGCTGCATTCAACAAATAGAGTTTGAAAATCTTGCCTCATTAGAATCATTTTGCAATTTGCCAAGATCCATTATGCTTTCTTATGCCAATCCTTTCTGAGTCAGAAATCTCAAATCTATTAAACTCGATCCTATTTGTATTGAGGCAACTATGAGCTTTCCCTGCCTGTAACCATAACATGACAAAGTTTATCCAATTGTTCTAATTACCTCTTGATTCTCACACTTATAATGATGCATTAATTTATATATCTTTTAATTCTGCCCCATCCGAAAAACATGGAATTATCTGGTCCTGTCCACTGATAAGCCTATATATGTTACCACAAATACATATACAAGTAGCCCTCCACTTACAACTGTTTGTTTAGTGACCATTCAAAGGTTAAGGCACTGAAAAAAAATGACTTATGACTGTTTTTCACACTTATGACCTGTGCAGCATTCTCATAGTCATGTGATCAAAATTTGGATGCTAGGTAAAGGTAAAGGTTCCCCTCGCACATATGTGCTAGTCGTTCCTGACTCTAGGGGGCGGTGCTCATTTTTGTTTCAAAGCTAAAGAGCCAGCGCTGTCCGAAGACGTCTCCATGGTCATATGGCCGGCATGACTAAACACCAAAGGCGCACAGAACGCTGTTACCTTCCCACCAAAAGTAGTCCCTGTTTTTCTACTTGCATTTTTTATGTGCTTTCGAACTGCTAGGTTGGCAGAAGCTGGGTCAAGTAACGGGAGCTCACCCCATTATGCAGCACTAGGGATTCAAACCGCTGACTGCCTACCTTTCGATCGATAAGCTCAGCCTCTTAGCCACTTACCCACCACATCCCTGCTGGATGCTAGATACCTGGTTCATATTTATGATGATTGCAGTATCCTGGAGTTATATGATCACTTTTTGCGACCTTGTGAGAAGCCAAATCCACCGGGAAGCCAGATTCACTTTACAACTATGTTACTAATGTAAAGTCCTCAGACTTACGATGCGTCTCTAGCCTGGCAAGAGCCAGGCAGTTCCTGATTGGATAAGACGCATCTCAAGTTAGGCGGGAGTTTTTGAGCCCCGTCATTGGTGCAGCCGTTTTGACAGCTACTATATAAGAGCTATCAAAGCGGCTCTGGTGGTTCTGTCAGAGTTTTCCTTGCTGTTAACGTTGTGTTCAAATAAAGTTAGTTAAAGCCGTTCCTGACTGGACCATTATTGGGGAAGCTGTCTCCGGACTTAATACTGGTGACGAAGGTTGGAGGGCGTCGTTCCTTATTTTGACGACGTCCTCATCTCTGCGGTCGGTCCAGAGGACCTGACCACGAAGTTGAGGGCCGTCTTATCTCGATTTAGATCTGCTGGGTTAAAACTTAAGACGCAGAAATGTCAAATCGGGGTTCCACAGGTGGAGTTCCTGGGTTTCCTTTTGGACTCCCGGGGAATCCACCCTACCCTGTCAAAAGTAGAAGCTATTCGCAGGGCTCCGGTTCCCACGAATAAAACGGAGCTTCAGGCTTTTTTAGGTCTCCTGAATTTCTATGCGGTATTCCTACCGCATAAAGCTTCCCTTGCGGAACCCCTCCACAGGTTGCTTGCGGCTAACGCGCCGTGGCATTGGGGAAAGGAGGAAGCCGCGTCCTTCGAGGCTGTCAAGAGCCTCCTAACCTCCCAGGCAGTCCTTGTCCAGTATGACCCGCGCCTGCCCGTTACACTGACGTGTGATGCTTCCCCCTTTGGCATCGGTGCGGTTCTGAGCCATGTACTGCCTGGGGGGGCTGAGGCGCCAATTGGCTATTATTCCAGGAAGCTCTCGGCGCCCGAGCGGAATTATAGCCAATTGGATAAGGAGGCTCTTGCGGTTGTGGCAGGAATCAAGAGATTCCACCACTACATTTACGGCCGTTTTTTCTATTTGATTACGGACCATAAGCCGCTCCTTGGGTTACTGGCTGGGGACAGACAGTCCCCTCAAATCCTTTCTCCCAGGATGACACGCTGGGTGGAGTTTCTGGCCGCCTATAACTACAAATTAATCTATCGGCCAGGTAAAGAGATTGGGCACGCTGATGCCCTGAGTCGTTGCCCCCTACCAACCCCTGTGGTGGATCCTGCCCCTGCCACAACAGTTCTTCTAGTGGATGAATGGCAGTCCCCGATATCCTTGTTGGACATCGCTCACCACTCTGTTTCAGACCGGATCCTGTCCCAGGTTCTGGACTGGGTACGTAGGGGATGGCCAAAGGACCCAGTGCCAGAGGAGTTCCTTCCTTACCGACGCAGACAGCATGAGCTGTCAGCGTTAAAGGGGTGTCTATTGTGGGGAAATAGGGTGGTGATCCCGCAAGAGCTAAGGGGGAGCGTTCTTAGCACGCTCCACGAGGCCCACCCGGGCATCGTAAGGATGAAGTCTTTGGCCCGGAGTTATGTGTGGTGGCCGAAGATTGACCGGGACATTGAGAGTTGTGTAAATAGGTGTTCATGCTGCCAGCAATCACGGCCAGCGCCCCCGGCTGTGCCTGTCAGGGAATGGGAAATCCCCCGCTCACCTTGGTCCCGAATCCACTTGGATTATGCGGGACCATTTCTAGGGCAGTCATTTTTGGTGGTAGTGGACGCTTACTCCAAGTGGGTGGAGTTGGCCCACATGTCCTCTACCACCGCGGAAGCGACTATTAGGGTACTGGAACAGTTGTTCATGACCCACGGGCTGCCGGACCTAGTGGTTACTGATAATGGGCCTCAATTCGTATCGGCACCCTTTCAGACAGTCTTGGCTAAGCATGGCATTCGCCACGCACCAACGGCGCCGTTCCACCCGGCGGCGAATGGCCGGGCGGAACGGGCCGTTAGATCTGCCAAGGAAGCGTTGAGTCGGATCGGGCCCTCGAATTGGCATGACCGGATCTGCCAGTACCTGCTAGCCCAACATTCGACACCGTGCCCAGTCACCAATCTTAGCCCGGCCGAACTATTAATGGGGAGGCGATTAAGGACAACCCTGGATAGGTTGCACCCCCACTATGACACGGAGCGGGGGCCGGACAACTCGCTCGCAACTAGGGAGTTCAGTAAAGGGGATGCTGTGTTTGCCCGGAATTTTGGGTCATCGCCTAAATGGGTGCCGGGGGACATTATACAAATAACCGGGCCCTATTCCTACAGGGTCCGGCTGGCTGACGGGAGAGAGTGGCGCCGCCATATAAATCAACTAAGGCGGCGGAGGCCTGGCACACAGGACCGACTCAATGACATGGACTACCCAGGAACTGGAGAGCCAGCCGTTTCCGTGCCACCATCCAGGCCACCAGTCCTGGAAAGAGACCACAACCCTGCCAGGCCGCCTCTGAGACCCAGCCTTCCGGACCTACAGGTCAGGGAGGGACTCCAACCCTCAAAACGCGGATCGATCTCGTCGGGAAACTTACCTGGAAGTTTGGGAATTCCCGCGTCGGCCAGGCCTCCTTTGGGGGTGGAGTTGTTAGTTCCTGCAGGAGCGGCAGCAGCCGCAGCCACTCCTCCTTCAGAGGCTGCCGCCCCTGAGCTGAGAAGATCTGGGCGGAGCCGACGGTCGCCTGCGTACTTGGCTGATTACGCATGCGCGGTCCAGGAGGGGAAGGGTGTAAAGTCCTCAGACTTACGATGCGTCTCTAGCCTGGCAACAGCCAGGCAGTTCCTGATTGGATAAGACGCGTCTCAAGTTAGGCGGGAGTTTTTGAGCCCCGTCATTGGTGCAGCCGTTTTGACAGCTACTATATAAGAGCTGTCAAAGCGGCTCTGGTGGTTCTGTCAGAGTTTTCCTTGCTGTTAACGTTGTGTTCAAATAAAGTTAGTTAAAGCCGTTCCTGACTGGACCATTATTGGGGAAGCTGTCTCCGGACTTAATAACTAACATAACAACTGCAGTGATTCACTTAACAACTGTGGCAAGAAATAGAGACAGCTGTACGTACCTGAAAGGCTTTCCCCCCACCCCTCCAATAATTTCCCCACAGAAATCCTAGATATAATTCTTAGAAAATGAAAATATTCCAGGGCTGCAGTTTAGTATTTCATTTAAAAGTATTTTCTGGACAAGAAAGAAGATAAACTTAAGTTGGACTGCTTAAGAAGCATCTTGGAAAGCTAGTGATCTATCTTGTTAGTGAGATGGGCACCATATAAATTTAATTAAAAAAAAAAGTTTCCTTGGCACCTTTCCTGGTAATAAGGTATTTTTATGACCATACCCATGAGAGCAGGCATTTTGTGCCATGTTTGTCTTAGAGCAGCCATTTTGAAAGGATCTCAAAATTCCAGATATTCTCAGCAGTCCCAGAAATTTTCCTAAAACTGATATAAAACGATAGCAGGACCGCTGATTTCTCTCTGTCTTATATTTAGTTCAGTGTATGATTATTGATCAGTGAATGTTTGAAAACCTAAGTGGGGATTGATCTTCATCTTCAGCCAAGAAAGACAATTTTTTAAAATGTATTTCCATTACTTGTATAATTTACAACAATTACCAAGTCTTAGCCTTGGTAAGCTAAGAATTCAGGCCTAAATTTTTGATTCATCTCCTTTTCTCTCCTTAAGAATCAAGAAAATATGCCCACTCAGTCTTCCAGCACATAACCAAGCTTAAAACAAAAAATAAACCCCAATTTACAATCTGCTACATTTATTTATTTAATTAGTATACCACCATGATTCCAAGCAACTCTGAGAGGTTCACAAGTATTTGGCAGAGAGAAGTTACAAATAGTCAATTGCAATTTAAATGAAACATTTCTAACAGATGCTCCTCATTTAATGACCATTAATTCAGTGACTATCAAACTTACATACTGTGCTGGATGAGTGGTAGTTCCAATTGCTTTTCATACTTACAGCATTTCATGGTCACATGATTGTGATGTGCCAATTTCCAGAAATGACATGAATGGGGAAACAAGCAGGATATCACAAGTCACAGACACATGAGGTCCTCACTTAACAATCTGTGTGGTCCTTGCTTAATGACAGCAACTGACACTGCTAGAGTTGCCATCACTAAGCAGCATGATCATGTGGATTTATGATTTACGATTTACAACTTAACTTGTCACTTAACAGAATTTCAGGCCCCAGATATTGTTGTTAAGCAAAGACTACCTATAGTTTATTAACCAAAAATTATTGCACTTGCTTGGATCCCTAACATAACAAGGAACCTTCATTTTGGATTAATATTTACGGGCTGATTCCCTGGGACTCCCTAGTACTGTCTGATCTCTACTCTTTGGCAGCTTCTTGAAGATTAACTAGGTTGGTGGTTTTCTAAGAGTGTGGGGCAAGAGGGGGATAGCATCCAAGGAGGAAAAAGGTTAAATGGATTAATCGGTGTTTTAGATTGCCTCATCAGGCATCTTCCAGTATAGGAGTATAAAGAAGAGTCATAAGAAAAGCAAGAGTCATAGGGAAGTGAATCTGGTGAGATTTGGATCAGAGCATGCCTGGATATGTCCGGGTGTGTCCTTTGTGCAAGGAAATGGCCTTGCAAAAGGAGAGGGGAGTTGGACTCATCACAGGTTGTCTCTCTAAACATTACACTAAACATTACTTCATTGTGGGAGTTATTCAATGCATAGAACATGCATTCTGTTTTCATTGCTGTGAGGCCTTGTCCTCCTAAAGAGAAAGTCCTAAATTTGGGCCGGAAGAGCCAGTTTGGTGTAGTAGTAACCAGGAGGCCAGAAGTTCTAGTTCTAGTCCTGCCTTAAGCCAAGTGGGTGACTTCAAGCTAATCCCTCTGTCTCTCTTTGGGAAGAAGACAATGATAAACTACTTCCTGGTTGCCTACTTGACATGAAAGAGGAACCTTGAAAAATGGAACCTCAAAGATGTTGAAGGCGGGAAATCCTAGGGATCTGATTTTGTGAAATATTTCGTTTTCCCCTCTGACACCCATCTGACATAGAAGTGGCTTTTCAATTGGCCCATCCTGGGTGGCAGGTAATAGGGAAGTTTGCAGGAGTTCATGAAAAGAAAGCTCTTTGCGAACTGACGTGTTTGCAAAATGCTGTGCTGAGAAAATAATTTGTTTAGAGCTTGAATGACTTGGATCCCTGTGTGAGCTGAGAAGCAGAAAGTGCTAAACAGGAGGTTTGGGTGGTTATAAATAGGAGAGATAAAGCAAAGGAATGAAGTGTTTTGGGAATTTAACCATGTGTTTGATGAGATTTCTGAATATTGTTCTGGCTTGGTCTGGGTAGTCATCATCTACCTGTTTCCTAGCAACCATTGGGTTAAGTCAGAGAGCCCTTGAGAGGAAGAAGGAATTAATATTCCAACTTAAACATTGTGGACCATATCCTTATTAACATGCAAAATGGAGGAGGAGGAATAGAATTGTTCTCCAAAATATGTTTCAACAATCAAGCTAAATTTACATTAAATTTAAATACATAACTAATAGAATATTTGTAGCTCAGGCTTGAACTGTGGAGTTTGGTGGTTGTTGTTGTTGTTGTTTTGCAGATGTTTTATTACCCAACTAGGTAGCCTCTGGTGGCTCAGACTGCTAAGACAGTCTGTTAACACAGCTGCTTGCAATTACTGCAGGTTCAAGTCCCACCAGGCCCAAGGTTGACTCAGCCTTCCATCCTTTATAAGGTAGGTAAAATGAGGACCCAGATTGTTGGGGGCAATAAGTTGACTTTGTATATAATATACAAATGGATGAAGACTATTGCTTAACATAGTGTAAGCCGCCCTGAGTCTTCGGAGAAGGGCGGGATATAAATGCAAATAAAATAAATAAATAAATAAAAAAAATCAGTGCTAGAAGGGAATGGGGTTTGTTCCCTACCTATATACAGTACTGCACTGCACTGTCAGAGTTAGGGCAAATGTGATTTTTTCCCTTAGTAGAACCTTGAGCGGGCTTTGTTTGTTTGTTTTGTTCAATGTATATCTTTTGAATACCTATAGCTCTTCTAAAGAAGATATAAGGGTAGACAGTCAACAGATATGGGGGACATCCATGGTATACTGCATTGAGGTTCACATGTAGAAATGCTGGACAGAGATTGTGTATATGTGTGTGTGTATTGATTGTATGTGTATATTCAGTGTAAGGACTTCCTAGCACTCACGGAAGAAGTCCAATCCCTTGAAGCCAATGGAGAGGCAGAAAGAGGTGAATGGGATCCTTAGGGACTTAATAATAGAGTCCCACTCATAGAGTAACAACTTGTGGCTATTACAGGGATTGACAGTCCCGAGGACAGAGTATATCATGTCAGTTTTAGCAATTATGTTTATATATTGTATAATGATTTCATGCTTATGCCTATATATACTGTGTGACAAAATAAATAAATAAATAAATTATCCCATAGAAGGGACCCATTCTTTAGAGCAGGGGTCACCAACCTTTCGGACCTCAGGGACCACTAAATTCATAATTCTAAATCCTGTGGACCACTAATATGATCTGCCTAATGAATGGCTGGGTGGGTGTGGCAAGGTGGTCATGTGACTGGGCGAGAGTGGCCAACTCGATGTCACTCACATCGAGGGGCGCCTCGCCAGCCTCTACTCGCCACTCCTCGCCTGCCCACCCAGGCTCCTTAGGGCTCCAACAGGAAGCAGTTGCTGGAGCTAAGCAGCCACCATGAGAAAGAGTTGGCAAAACAGCTGGATCAGTTCAAATTGGATCTGGCCGAGTAGGAGGCTCAGCAAAAGCGCCTGACTGAGGACTATGAGCATAGGCTTTCTAAGCAGAGGAAAGACCTGCAGGAGTGCAAGGCCAAGTGCCAGGGCCTGGAGGTTCAGCGGGCTGAGATGGACAGCCAGTTCCAGACCATGATGCAGTCCCACTGGAACAAGGCCCTCTGGCTTTTTGCCACCAGTGGCACTTCCTTCCAGCCTTCTCCAAAGCCCCGCACCAGGAGGCTGAAGCAGACCCCAAGTCGGAATTTCTGCCCCCCTCCGACCCGCACAAAAAGACCCCAAAGGGGGAGACTTTCTGCAGCAACACAAACGTTCATTGCACGTATCCGGCCCAGGGGGCGTAGTTTGAGGACCCCTGATTTAGTGCAATATAAAAAATGCAAATAATTTTTCTGCGGATCACCAAAATTTTCTCGCAGACCACCAGTGGTCCATGGATCACCAGTTGGTGACCGCTTCTTTAGAGGTCAAAAAGATTTATTCTCTCACTGAGGTTTCTCCTCCTAGAGGTATAAGGTTTCTAGTGGTAGGTGATTTGATCGTTAGGAATGTAGAGAGTTGGAGGTCTGGTGGACATGCTCACTGCATGGTGACTTGCCTGCCTGGTGTAAGGCCTGTGGATATCACATTCCATCTGGATAAGGGCCAGTTTGGTCTAGTGGTTAAGGCACCAGGCTAGAAAGCAGGAGACCATGAGTTGCCTTGGGGCAGTCACTATCTCTCAGCCCAATTCATCTCAAAGGGTTGTCATTGGGGGAATAAGATACATACATACCAGTAGTGGGTTTCAATTATTTTTACTACTGGTTCTGTGGGTGTGGCTTGGGGAAGGATATTGTAAAATCTCCATTCCCTCCCCAATCCAGGGGAAAGTTACTGCAAAATCCCTATTTCCTCCCGATCAGCTGGGACTTGAGAGGCAGAGAATAGATGGGGATGGGGCCAGTCAGAATTTTTACTACCAGTTCTCCGAACTACTCAAAATTTCCACTACTGGTTCTCCAGAACTGGTCTGAACCTGCTGAAAACCATCTCTGATACATACATACATACATACATACATACATACATACATACATACATACATAGGCTGTTAAAGAGTGTTGGGGAACAAGACAGCTGTTATGGTGCATGTGGGCACCAATGTCATCCTTAAATGTAGTCCAGAGGTCCCAGAAGTCACATCCAGGTTGCTAGTCAGGAATATGTAAGCTGATATTTCCAGGGTATTTCCGCCCACCCGCCCGCCCGCCCGCCCAATTTCTATTTTTTATATGAGCAGGACCAGTTAAATAGGCAGTTGAAATATTTGAAGGGGTGAATGAGACATTGATGCTGAGAGAGGGGCTTCCTATTTATTGGGCATGGGAGAATGTTTTAGGAAAAGCTAGATCTGTTCAGGAAGGATGAGTTCTACCTGAATCAAAGCGGAGCTAAACTTCTGGAACTTAAGTTTAAAAGCATGGCAGAGCAGCTGTTAAATTGAGGGTGAGGGGAAAGCTGGCAGGAGCTGAGGAGCAATTCAGAAGCAATAATTACTTACGGAAGAAATAGGAGAAGACAATGTAATCACACCTGATGACTGTTCAACAATACGTGACGCAGTGCAAACAGAAGAATATAATGAAAGATGCTATATATCTGTGTTTGTATATAAGTGCTAGGAGCCAACAGGCCAAAATAGATGATGAAATAGATGAACTGGAATGCCTGGTCATAAAAGATAATGTAGAAATAGTAGGTGGAACTGAAACCTGGTGACTAAGAAAAACCAGCAAGCCATGATTATTCCCAGTTATAAATTCTATAGGAAACTCAGGGAAGGGCATAATGTAGAGCAGGGCTGTCAAATTGACGGCCCGCGAGCCAGATGCATCATGCGCAGGCCACGCCCACCCTAACTCTGCGAATGGGAAAAACATCACATGATGGTAACGTGACGCAACAAGTTTGACACCCGTAGTGTAGAGCCTTGTATGTAACAGATACCATTGAATTAAGTTATCTGGACATCCCCAGAGGAGCAGATCATTTGACATAATTACTCTGGGTGGAAATATCAGGTCATAATGGCAGGTTAATATTGGAGGTATGCTCAGTGGTGGGATTAAAATTTTTTTACTACTGGTTATTTGGGCGTGGCATGGTGGGCATGGCATGGCTTGATGGGCGTGGTTTGGTGGGCATGGCAGGCGAAGGTTACTGCAAAATCCCCATTTCCTTCCAATCAGCTGGGACTTGGGAGGCAGAGAATAGATGGGGGCGGGGCCAGTCAGAATTTTTACTACCGGTTCTCCGAACTATTCAAAATTTCCGCTACCAGTTCTCCAGAACTATTCAGAATCTGCTG